>NW_010259634.1:0-16479 GCF_000690775.1 Eurypyga helias
CATTCTATGATTCTATCTGTACACATACGGACAACATAGGGTTAAACCATGCTTATTTCGCCTTCCTTATGGATCATAGTCATTGTTACTGATCATGCAGATTTGTTAATATTTCTAGATTATGTGGTTTTATGTGCAATAATACTGTGCAATTTTTTTTCTACTCTCCCAGAAAATAAAACTTGAACTCCAGCAGATAAAGAAGCAAGTTCTGGTAAGTTACCATACCAATATAAATAAGAATTAACACCTGTCTAGTTTGCTTTAAAAAATACACAAAAATTGTTGCTTTCAAGATTTTATTATAAAAGGTGTGCTTGATTGTTGTGATATATAGGATACTCAAATTGCAGTTGATGGTACACAGTGGGCTCTAGCGAAGACAATTTCATGCATACTTCATTTATGGTGACAGAGAACTGTGAATGGTACAAGAGGTGAAGAAAAATTTAACGAAGATTTTTTTTGCCTACATGTCCATAATTCAGATTCAGAAGTGTCTGCCATGTCATGGTTAAGGCTGAGTGAAGTTCTGCATTTAGGTCTGCCTATTACATGTAAAGATGCAACGTATTTTTAAACTACGGCACTTGCTAAGTAGTTTGGGTTTTATTGTGTGGGGTGGTTTGTTTGGTGGGGGCTTTTTGGGGGGGGGTTGGGGATTTTTTGGTTTGGGATTTTTGGGGTTTTTGCTTCTGAAGGCCTAGCTGTTAGCTGTCCAGAATTTTAAATGGCTTCCTTAGGCCACTAAATTTGGGACCATTATGTTTGGTCCTGTTTGTTTGGGAGCAAATGACCAATGCAAGAAAACAGACTCTGTAGAAAACTTACTTGGTTATCTATCATATAGAATCTTACTAGGTTTAAGTATCAGTGCTGTGCTTCTGTTCTTTATGGTTTGCCTGTCTTGAATAGCACTCCAAGCACTGTCAAATGCAAGATCATCTTAAAACCTATTATTTCACTGGGTGTGGAGTCATAAGCAGCTTTTGCACAGAAACAAACATTCTTGCAAGAATGATTAAGATTAGAAACGGGGAAACATGAACTGGTTTTAGGGAGTGTGGACTTCTAACCTGAGAACTGCTGATGCCTGCTGAAATGTACTTCTTAGGTGGTAGGATGGAGCACTCTTTCTTCCCTAAGACTTGTCCATGAAACTGCAGGCTATTGGACTCATTGTGGTCCAATGCTGACAGTGTGGTCAAACTCAGCCTCATGCTTCCTTGCTGTTTCTTTCCTATTCTCTTCAATATCTTTTTGCACTGTCATCTCCAAAAGGAGAACATCAGTTTCTTAAGGCTAATCCTGCATGTTTCAAACTGTATTATGAAGTGCTTAATGCATCTGGGTTTTCATATACGATTTTAAAATACATTTGGCATCTAATTTTTGATTCTAAGTTACTTTATAGTTTTAGTTGCATATGAATGAGTTTGTGTAATCCATTGGTAGAGCATGAAGGATCTGAGTCATCTTTTCTTAAAAGCTAGATGTCTTTAAATTTAGCTTTTCACTTTAAAGGAAAGTCTCACAAGGGCAAGTTATTTTATGTTTTCTCATACTTGTTCCTCTAAAAGATTTTTCTTAAACTTTTACAAATTTGTGTCTTTTTGTTTATTTCTAATTTTTGATTCATTACACTGTTATGTATCATGTTGTAGTGGCATCTCATTATAAACCAGACAAAGTTCAAAAATTCAAACATAGAAATTGAGTCTTAATTATTGTTATACTAACTTCATGAACTCCTGACTAGTTGACATTGGCCCAGTTGAGAGATGCGTACTTGGTTTTAACAGAATCATCAGCAATCTTTTGCTTCTCCCACACATTTTTCTGATCAGCAGTTTGTTTACGACAAACTGTCAGCTGGCTGGAATTCCAACCACAAGGTTCCATTAAAATGGGAGCTGCCACTGAGAAAAGCAGGAATCACTTACATCTATTGGTGAAGTAAGCTGCAAGTGTACAACTTATGGTAGGTTTAGAAAGTTAGGTGTTTAAAAATACATTGAACATTTCCTGACTTCTAAAATGTCTATAGCTTTTTCTGGAGGCCCTAGATGTAGTTTTTAGAAGCAGATTTTCTTTCACATTGGAAGGTTAGAAACTGCTTTTAAAGTTATTACGAGCATCAGGTTGCTTCATGGAGGAAGTCTAACTTCAAGGTGTACCCAGACATGGGTTTCTAGAAATCAGTGTTATGCAAAATATGAAACATTCCCAGCATTTATAGAAGGATGTGCTCTCAATTAAGTGCTGTTCTCAGTGTCATGGTTTTAAAAGTAGCCATGTTGGTTTTGGATTCTGAGATCCAATTCATACTATAAAACATGAGTATTTCCTGGGGCAAGAATAGAAATACTTATATTTTTGAAAATCATGTACATTAATTTGAGAGAAGCTTGATTCCTGAGATATGTAAAGAAAGGGACAATGTATTTGTGTATTTTTTTCTGTTTATGATTAAATAGAAAATCATGCTTGCTGCTTTATAAATTTTTTTTCCCATTAGGATGAAATTACCAAAGTTCGTGCAGATAACAAGTTAAACCTAAACCTAGAGAAGAGCAGAGTAAAAGAACTGGTAAGTTTTGGTTACTTTCTTATACAAACACCTCAGCACTGAGTAATCACCAAATTTGGGTAAAAGCATCTTACCCAAAGAGCAGTTTCATACTAACCTATAGTATCATTCAGATTCATCCAAGTTACTCGTCCTTACACTTTTATAGTGCAAGGTGCCATGTTTGGGTCTGTATGTGTGTTTATTTTGATGGTTTTAAGATCAAGATTAACACCATTATGCTTAAATATTTTAGATATTTAATCTAAATATGCTGACTAGCTGCCTAGAGGTTTTCTATGGTATTAGTATATCTCTATTTTCATACTAAAGTTTACACCTTTCATTAAATTTATCATTTCTGAAGATGTTCATTTCCCTATAGCTGTAGAATTTATGGCATAGCTAGTTTGTCACAAAATTGTGAAAATAGTTGTAACTTTTTTTTTTGTAGCATACTGGTTCAGATTTTTTTGAACTTTGAAATACAGTATAGAACTGAATTGATGTGATCTTAAATTAGAGTAACGTAGATGAAGCATTAGAAGATTAACAAGTTAGTGCATTATATAGAGTTCTGTTCCCACAGGTTGTTTTTTTTTTTAATAGCTTTTAGGATCTCAAAGAAATTGCATCTTCTAAATTGAAAGATGTTTTAATGACATTTTTCTATTAATATTTTTTCTTATGCAGTCCTTTTTCACAGGTATGTAAGGAAGACACAATATTTATCTCCAGTCTAGGCTGTAAGAACTGTTTGAGTAGATACCATTTATCTTCTGTGCATGCCCCTTGCAGTTTTTCATAATGGTTAGTTTAGGTTACAGCTGTGTCAGTGATTTAGTATAATGACCAACAGTCTGTTATCCCATGGTAGGTGCTTGAATAAAGTACAACTTGGGCAGGTAAAATTTTTGTTTAAAGGTTAATACTTCATGCTAATGTTTTATGAAAGCATCAAAAGCTTACAAAACCTATTTAAAACCACTTTGCTAGTGATAAATTAGGCACTAGTGTGTTCTTGTATATTTATGTAGGATCCTAGAATGAGTATATTGACTGCCTCCCAGGAAAAGCAGTCAAAGCAGTCAATGCAGTCAAAAGCAGTGCATGTCAGCTTAAGAAAGCTGACCAACTTTCTTGTCTCTTGTGCAACTATGATTTCATAGTTTCTATGAAAACTGTTCTTTTCTGTTTTTTCCTTCCCCCCGCTTGCCACTGTGATTGCCAGCTCTGCTGTGTGTGAACAGGAAAGGAAAAAGGCAGATGAATGGGGAGCAGGTAGCATATATGCTGACCTGGGGGAGAGACACGAGCCAGTGTTTTATGTAGTAGGCAGAACATCTCTATCATATTGACTTCAATTGTAGTGTGACTTAGGACTGAATATCTAGCTTTCTGAGAATAAAACTCAGGATAATTGAAGATTACTGTGCCTTCTTACTACGTTACTATTCAGAAGAAAATTTCCTAAGTTTAAATTGATTAAACATGAAGCACTAAGCAAAATATTCTTATCAGTTTTGCTTGGTACTGAAGGAGAGTTCCTTAATTTGTCAACACTGATGTGGGTAGTCTTTGATGTTTTGAACTTTAAAGGCTTTATCTTTTAATTAGTATATTCCACTTATGTTTCTTGGAGAATCCTACATTGCTTAATGAACATCTGCTTATGCTGTGACTGCAGTGATACAGATGTGATTTAAAAACTCAAAAGTATGGTACAACTTTCCATATATACTTAAGGGGCAATGTCCCTGTTGAATTTAAGGGGGGAGGTTTAACCTTGTATTTCCTTCTTTTTTTACGCACTGGTGTTATTACAGATGTGTGATGATGCCTTGCTGTAAAAGGGTGTATGTCACTGTCTTGAAACTAAGTTTAAAATACTTGGGTCTGACCTAGAGAGTTCTAGCCAGAAACCAAAACTTTAAGAAACACAAACATCAAGAAAGATGCTTGTGGAATATAAATAATTCAGAAAATGTGTATTTGGCTAACAACATCTATTTAAAGTAAAACAGACAAACTATTTAAATCTGTAAAGTTGTTCATTTAAAATTTCTTGTGTTTTTTATAGTAATGATCAGTTTATTGATGTGAGGTTTAATTCTTACGTGAAATTTCACCTCAAACATAATTTTAATTAGATTCTTTTATAAATATTCTGCCATCTTACCAGTTTAAAAATGCATATTTATATAAAATTATTTCCTTTTTTTATCCCTCTCTGTTTTACAGAATCTAGGGACTGTTTCATTAATTCATGCTGTTATTTGTCTTTACATCATTTTCTACATTTGTAGCAGTATGCTATCTCTCAACTTCATCTTTAGATCAGTCAAAAGTCCAAACAGACCTCTGGGTCTTCAAGGAGTTGGGTTTTTTTCAATGCTGAGGCATTTATGTATATTAATCTGAATTTAATATTAAAGTGGAATAAGCTTCCAGAGTGGAGGAAGAACAGAGCGACTTTGCACACAGGAATGTCAACAGATGAGGTTATTGCTGTGTAACTGAGGATTCCGAGATGGGTGCCTGCTGACCTTAATACTCTGCACTATAGACTGGTGGTTTAGCAGCTGTCTATGAATAATTGAATTGCTCCAGTACTGGGACAGGAACCATTATAGATGTCAAGGTAAATCATGCCTGTTCATGAGCCAGAAAGGTAACCTGCCTTAAAACTGTGCTTGTTTAATTTGGATTTAATATTCTTTGAACCCAGATAGCTATAAATTAAACTACAGCTTCTCATGTTCCACATACGAATGGCTTAACATGACATACAAGTGTTCTAAATTTAACAAATATATCATGAAATCATTGTCAGACCAACATGAATGGTGAGCACATGCAGTGCTGGCAAAACATTTCTTTTGATAGCAGAGTTTGAGACGATGTTTTAAAACTGTGCTCCCATTCCTGAAGAAAGTAGATGGTTCAGTCTAAATTGTGCTCATATGCTCAGTGGATTAGCTAATTGTTCCAGAGTTAGTGCTTTTGTTTTTCAGAAATGCAAATCTGCCAACCTTTCTTCCAGCTGCTTATTAGTGTATACAGTTTTGGCAGGAGATGAGTGTCTGATGGACTTGTTGTGCTTCATGCTTCAGAGGTGTGGATGAACATCTGGCTAAACTGTGTTTTTCCAAAGGATGGCAGTTATCATACAATACTGTATCCCAAGTGTTGGTCAGACAATAGTCTTGTCCAGATTCAGTCTTCTGCAGAACTTGGAATCAAAGCACACTTATGCTTTTAAGTGTATGTGGGGAAAAAGTTTAATGATAATATCTTTTTTTTTTTTCCCCCCCCCACCTCTAGTACTCACTTAATGAAAGAAAACTGCTTGAAATGAGGACAGAAATTGTGGAATTGGTAAGAATTTGGTAGCTGATTATTACACATCTTCTGTCATAGACCTGTTAGTTAGTTTTTTGAGTTGTTCATGTCTTCAGGCACTTTAATGTGCAAAATGTCATTGTGCTTTATTATTTCTTTATGTATTTTCATATTGGTGCAGGTAACTGAAGTGTCTAAAGAATAAAAGGCTTTCATATATATTATTAGACCTTCTGCATGTATATATAAACTGTTCAGTCGTCCCTTTGTTCTGAAACTTCATGCATGTAGTATTTTTCTAGACAGAATTCTACTCAATGTCAGTTTGTGAAATCATTTTTTTTCTTTGCCCCCATGTTCAATGAGACTGAAACACATTGCTAGATTGATATGGCTTCATTTTAGAGGAGGTTTTTATCAAGCACTTCCTCTTCCTTTTGTTTCCTTTCTGTAGTATAGGGAATTATCCCTAGGAAGATGTCTCACAGTAAATCATTAACAGATTAACAGTGTTGCAGTAGTGCTGATTTGAAAATATCAGCAATTCAGCAGTTGTTGTTCTCAGTTTACAAGTTTGATCTTTCAGTCTTATCTGAGTAATAACTCTATCCCATTTTTTCAGAAGTCTGGTCTTCTGTCATAATCAAATTCTGAATTTGTCTGTAGCTGTTTTTGTGGTAGAATTCATTACAAGATGAAGACATGCTTTTTTTACATTCAGATAAGAAGGACTCCAGTTCTGCCACTTTCTACATCTTGTGTTAAGGAACACGTAATCATATACATTTCCCGAGTTCACCAAATTATTCAGTTCCTTGGATATAATGATCTAGGAAGGAACTTGTTCTCTTTGAACGCAAACTAACATACATTTAAGGAGGAACCAAAAAATACAACTTGAAGGGATAGGTTAAGTTTCTAAACAAACTGGAACCTGTTCAAATGGAATAATTTTGTTGCTTTGGTTTTTAGCATGCACAACAAGATCGAGCTCTGACCCAAACAGACAGAAAAATAGACACAGAAGTTGCAGATCTGAAAACAATGCTCGAATCGCACAAACTTGATAATATTAAGTACTTAGCAGGTAAGGAATCTGACAGTTGTCTCTGATGGTGAAACTGTTAAACATTGTAAATGTTTGGCAAACTCTGTATTGACTGTATTCATAAAAGCCCTGATTAACAAAAAAAATACTTGAAATAGTCAAGATTAGCAGCCTTATTTGTGTATTTAACCCAGACAAAGTTTCCTATGGCTCATAACTTTATTTTGCATGGGCTGTGGCTGTGTAACTTTTAGGTTTCTTCCCTGCTTTATACTGTAATTATAAGGTGTATGCTTAAATCTAAAAAATGCCTGTAAACAAGGGCCTTAAAGTTCTGTGTCTGACGTAATGCATGCAGCAGGCTGCTTTTATAAATTTCTACAATTTCTTCATCTGTCTGATGGAGATTTATATGCAAAATGGAATGTTTCAGCTTTTCTGACTGTTTAGCGCCACATATTCTTAAACTTCCATTTTTTCAGGCATGTGCAATTAAAAAAAATACTATATATGTGTGTGTTCCTATACTATTGCCCTAAGTAACTTTAATATTTTCACATTTTGCTACTGAGTGCTGTGCTATGAAATAAGCAGGTGCAGTAGAAGATTATTCTTCTGATTTAGATTTTCTGATTTTTTTTTTTTTCCCCCCACAAAGGGTTTTGTCACAAGTACAATCACGTCTATTCATAGTACTGTACTTGAGGCATGTACTTTAGGGAGAACCATTACTGGAAAATAAAAGGCAATTAATTAAAATGAGAAGATTTTTTTTTCCCACCATCCCTACTCAAAAACATGTTGAACTCTGCATGGGAAAAAATAATAATAATTTAAAAATAACCTGCATTGTGTGTGAAGTGCTCCTGTTGCGAACAGTGGCAAGAATGTTTTGTGTGTGTATCTAGAAACCAAAAGTTGGTTTAATTTAAATAGAAATTTAAAACATTGCAAACTGACAAGCTTCGTTAACAATAGCTTTCATTTCTTTGTTTGCTGACTACTTGACTGTGATTTAATAATCCTGTTGTTCATTTCCTCACTTTACAACTGTAACTTGCCATATTGATCTGTTTTGAATGGTAAGCAACTAAGGGTTTCCTTCAACCTTTGCTGGTTTTCCAACCCAGTTTTCCTGCATTCTTTTTTTCCCTTCCTTCCTTCTTTCTTATTTGTCATTTTTATGCCCCTCCACCATGAAATTGTTTGTTGTAAATCAAAAACTTTATTTTCTTTCATGGGGAAGGTGTGGTGGTTATGCTTGTAGGAAGATGTGTACATAGCTTTCTGAAGAGATGTTCTGAAAGCTAATGATTTGATGTCTCCATTTTCCTCCCCATTTTTATTTTCTTCCAGGTTCAGTATTTACATGCCTTACTGTAGCACTCGGATTTTATCGTTTATGGATATAAGAAAACATCAGTTTAAAGGGACTTCTGCTGCCTTGGTTTCTGAAAAAAAAAGTTTTATCTTTGCCTGGACTTTAACCAAGTCTTGACTGTTTTATTTATTATTTTTTTGTAAAGCAGACTGTATGGAGAATGTAACCAAAGATGTGCCTAGAAACGAAGTGTACACATACCGTGCATATTTTGAAACGTACCTCTGATGAACGCATGGTAAACACATTTCTGCCATTTGCCTCCATTCTGCACTGCAGTGCACCTTGCTGCTACAAAGCGTTGTATATGCAACGACTGGCACCCGTACCAGTTGTATGGGGCTGCATGCTGTGGAGAAGAATCTATGGAATTACGTTCCTTGGCCTATTCAGACATGCTTGCCGGAGTCAGTTGCATGAATCAGGCTGAAGTCTTGATGATTAATGTAAAACTGAATGTTTTGTGGCTTGGAGGCACCCTTGTATAAGTAGAATTTGTGTTAACTGAATCATACTTACTTCTCTCCCTCTAACACTTGTTCATACAGTTACCATGATCAAATATTTGTTTTGCTATTTTTATAACGTTACAGTTATCAGCTTGTTTTCCAGATGGCTGTCCAATCAGTCATGTTTCCTGAAAGTACTGTGTAAGGATAGCAGTGTTTGCTGCTAGTTTTGTTTGTAATATATTTGTAGAAGGTTTTGTGACTAATTTGCCTTTGGTACATAAGTATCTGATACTCATTCCATATGCTAATTGTTAACTTTACCACTGTAACTGGAAGTTTGAAATGCAGTAAAATACAATAGTTGTGTTAATTTACAGGTAAGGGATAGGAAGTGTCTCTGGTGCTGCCTTCTTGATGGAAGGGATTTGACGCTTCTGGAAAGGAAAGAGATTTTAAACGGTGGTTAGGAAGCAGCTTCCCTGGTAACCAACCCCTAGTCCTGAGGTTTTTGCTATTTGACTTTAAAAAAAAAAAAAAAATTCCTGTTGGATCTTCAAACGGGGAACTTTGATAGTGATTATAATAATGAAAGCAGTCATGAAGAGCTGCAGGGTCCCGTTCTGAGCGAGCCCATGTGAACTAGTAAAAGCACACTGAAAGCAATGAAGGGAGGTGTCCAGTGTATCCAGACACCTGTCATTCTTCCACTGATGAAGTGGCTGCTTTAGTTGCAGAACTGACATCTGTGTTCCTTCGGTTAAGGGAAATTTCCCTTTCTTGCCTGCTCTCAGGAGGAGAGAACAATCTATGCACTGGTAACAAAAGCTGTTAGAGCACAATCAGGGCTTTGCTTAATGAAAGTGAAGCTGTTTGGCTACTTCTTGCCTGTACTGTAACAACCGTTTAATTCCGTTGGTGGTTGGGAGTGTCAGCTGTGATCGCATGCAAGTGCAGAGGAAGAGATGGATGCCTGTAACAATACTATGCTGGCCTGAAATAAAGACTTCTGAGTATTTCATAGAACATGCTGAGTTTTCATTACAAATGCAAATTTTTAATTTGAATTTAATCTCTTTGTTTGAATGTAAGTCACTGCTAATAGGACTTCTTTTAAGCTAAGAATTAGCCAAGTCAACAGCCCCTCTAACACGCTGAAGGGGAAAGAACAGTCAGTAATGTAAGGAAAACTATTCTTGCAGACTAACTTAGCCTCTCAAATTGAATGAATCTATACTGAAGATCTTCACTTTTTTTGTTTAAAAAGTATTTTTTGTACTAACTTGTAGAACTTGATCCTTCCTCAGACTATACAAGCAATAATTTCATGTTTGCAGTGACTTCAGCATTGGTTCTTACCTTCCGAGGACAGATGATTCTATATATGTCTATGTAATCTTTGCTTGTATGCCTGAGCGTCTGATAAATAGTCACTAAAATAACCATTTAGAATTACTTGTAAATATTGGGACTATCCTGCTAAAAATAGGCGCTATGCAAACAAATTGCTTTTCAGGGCAGGTGGAAGGAGGGAGTGAAAGACTATAGAGCAGCGTTGTCCTGGAATTAGCCAAGTGTCAGGCAAACTGGCACTTCTTGGTGAGTTCTAAACAAGGAATATAGTTAAAGGAGACTATAAGTAGAACATAATTACTATGTCCTAGCCCAGAAAGTCTTCAAGTGTGGTGTAAAAGCTTGTTACTCCTATCCTGTGTGCATAGATGCAAAATCTTCTCTGATGTCCCCTGATTTTGAAGTCCAGCAGTGTTTCTAACAGCCTCATTTTTGTAACACATGCATTTATTGGCATTCCAAAAAGTACAAAATCCCTCCAGGTACTTCCAACACAAATGCTTTCAAAGAGAGATTTCAGCTCAAAGAATGAGTCTTTTGGTACAGGCGAGAAGGAGATACATCAGGACATGCTACTAAATATTTCTTAAGAAGCAAAAATTGGGTGTCAAATGATCACTAAATTCATGAATAGGAGACCTAAGTTGGCTACCCTCTAGATTTTTTTCTGTAAGAGTGGGTCATGCTGTATATTGTCTCTGATTTGAAACAGTAGCAATTATACATGTACAGAAATACTTTTCAGTTCTCATATTTTGATTTTTACTTTGCAGAGCTCTTTCCAATGAGGCAAGTGAAAAATGAGACTGTTTTAGCATACAACCACTTCAGCTGTGAAAATCTGCAGTAGCTCCCCATTGATTCAGAAATGTGTCTGTTCATTTCCTGTGTAGCAGGAAAAAAGGTAGAAAAGAACTAATCTAGAAATGTTATATCTCTCAGGCTCTCCCTTTAAGTTAGTTTGCAGGAACAGAGGACGCAGCTAAAGCTGAGGTCCAGCTCTGATTTGCTTGCAGGAAAGAGCCCATCTCTGTTGAGAGCACGTAAGAGTAGCACTCTGCCTACGCTAAAACTAGTTGTGAGTTTTAGGCTTTGAACTTCCACGTTCACACAGCAAAGATGGGAGGTTCCTTAAGGATTTATGTTCTTCTGCGGAAGGTGATGGAGAATTATTCCATTTGCTGGAAAAACTAAGTTGCTCCAAAATCTTCTTTGTGTTTTGCAGAACAAATCAAGATCCAGAGTCTTCACAAAACCGTCTTTACTCATAATATGTTAGTGGGAGTATACTGGATGTAACTGATAGTCTTGCTTTCCCTCTTGTTTTCAGTAAAAATCTGTAAGGGAGCCATCTCTTTTTCACTGGTATGTATTAGCTAAATTGTTTGCTTCAAGTATTTTTTTACTCTTAATTCACATGCTGTCCAGCCCTTTCTCTATTGGAAGTGTTGATTGCATCATTCATTTCCCAGAAGTTGTAGAGTTGCACTTAAATCCGTGAGTTGACAAATAGAAACATATTTTTAATGGAGGAATGAAATCTGCTTCAATTTTTCTAACCACAAATATTTTGGTTTACTAGAACAAGCCTTATTCTAATGTGAGTATTCACTGACCTGACCTTTTAATAACTGGTGAAATCCTAACTCCGTGCAGCTATTAACAGTTACTGTTAACTTTGGAAAAGGCGTGCTTTTACCTTTTAGAAATTTTGAGTCATGCCGCCTCAGTGGACTTCTCTCTTCTTACTCTTACTACCATCTGCAGACCCTGCACAGGGAAACTTTTGGGGGTTTTTGTGGGGTTGGGGTATTTTTGTCAGTGAAGTTAGCTAAATTTTTGTGACTAGTTCCTTTCAACTACTGGTTGTAAGGGGTGAGCAAGACTTAGCTTTGCATGTCCCACTGAGTTTTCAGGAATCAAGTAAACTGCCTTTATTATGTTTCTGAAATAATCAAAACTCTGCAAGACAATATTTAACAAAGCTGCAATGTAAAGTTTCTTTTCAAGGAATGAGTACACTGTAAAATTAATTTTTTTTTATGGTTTAATATATTTGGAAAAGTTGTATTCAGAAATTATTTATTAGTTTGACAATGATGTTTTTATTTTTCCTTTAGTTATATGTATCTTGAATTTATTGGCCTTTTTCTTGTGGGGTGGGGTGGTTTTATTGCTGGTTTTGGTTTTTGATGTTTGTTTTTCTTTCTTTTAGAGTAAAGCTTTCTGTATAAGCAATTAATTTTCTTTAGTCCCTAAACAGAAAGTTCATTTACAGTCAAATACGTGCCTGAAATATTTGGGCTTGCTTTAATCAGAAACAAGTGCATACACCCTTGGAGGTAGAGGGCCTGTCTTGCCTTTGTTAGGAGGACTTCCTTTGGCTTAGAACACATTTTTTACTGTATTGCCAAACATTTTAAAGGAGTAGTGTTGATTCTTTATTTTACACTTAAATTCTCCATCAGAGCAATTGCCTCTTATCCTTAACATGAAGTTTTAGATAAAGATCTGAGAAGGAAGATAGCAGTGTTTGCATAGTGTTTTGAAATCTGCCCATTCCAAGAAAGAAGATTCCAGTTTTCTTGGAAGGATGCCCCTCTGGTATCAACACCAAAATACTGGAAATGAGTAACAAAGTATTGCGACAAATATCAGTCCCGGGCCAGTGAGGCACATCAGTGTGTTGGAATGTTTCAAATACCCTACCTGCCTTTGCTGTTCTGATACAAACCCTATCAAACTCTTGGAAGTTTATTAGGTTCCCCATTGTATTCAGAAATTATATCAGCTTGATTCTAATCGTGACTAATACTACTTGTGAATAGTCTCTTCTTGTGTGAGTAAAAACATAGTGAGGGGGAAGAAGGGTGGTGTGTTGTGGGGTGTTTTTGTTCTGTTTTACTGCAGGTAAGTGGCACATGTTCTGAGAACTTTAAACAGAACTCGTATGGTACACGAATAAATTATAGCAGACAATTGAATTTGGTCAAATCAAGTTTGTGTACAGGTCTCCAAGGTCTGCTTCAGAACCGACAGGGTGAGTAATAGGTGGTGTGTTGGCAGGGCATGGGAAGGGAGGTAGGGCAGGCTTCTTAGCATGAAGGTTAAAACTCGGAGCTTATACTGTTCATACTTTCACCTGCAGCTTGCTTTGGTCCTTCTCCATTGTCAGAAGTCTTGTAGTCCTCTTACGTGAGGACTGTCAGCAATGCATGTTACTCCATGAAGAAACAACTATTAAATAGGTCACTTTTGATTGTGGCTTTGTCCAGAGTAAGTTCTATCACTCCCTGTCATTCTCCTGTCCTTAACCAGGATCTATTTTCTTGTTGGAAGGGTGTACTAAACGTTACATATTTACCAAGATCTTTCAGTGATGCAAGAAATTAATAAATACAAAGGCCACTTCAAAAGCTTCCTTTAAAACTACTTACCGCAACCAGATCCGGATAGTGGCTGGAGATTTTCAAAATCTTTCATGTCTCAGTTTTCAGAGATGTCAATTCTAATGTCTGGTGACGTACACGCAGAGTTCCCTTGGGCTCCTTAGATGCCAGCTAAGCCAAGGCACTAACTGCCTTTTTGTCTGAGCTACTGAACTCCTCTCTGAGCTTTTACGGCCAAATAAAGCTACAGACATGAGCCTATGCTAAAAAAAAAAATAACCACCGGTGATGCACATATGAGACTGAGCATGTCTTTTGTGGACGCTGCATGTAGGTTTTACATTTTTGTTCCGTACTTTTCCTTTCACGTAGTTAATTACTTTGTCTCGTTTTGTTGTACTCGCATTGCAGTACCATTCAGAAGTATTGGGTTCTGGGAAGCTCTTAAGAAGAAGCTGAAATTGTATGAAAATTGAGGGGGAAAGTGCAAAATAAGGCTCACACTTCCACAAGTCCATAGGAAAATTCTTTAGGAGATTTTAGTACTTTTTGTTCCTTTGGAAGAGGAGCCTCATTTAAAAACTAAGCTTGTTTCAGAAACTTCTGAGTTGATGGGTTTTTTTTGTCCTCCGAGCCACCTTCCAGTCTATGCATTGCAGAATGCTCCTCTGTGTGATTTGTTTCATTTTTAATAATCTGGCTTGGGGATACCCATGACCACAGCTCTCAAAAAAAGCTATGCTAAGATATTACTCTCTTTGCTGTTCAGTAAAAATGCATCCAAGATTTCAGAAACGTTAACAGCATATTGCCCACTAAGCTGTTAAGAAGTTAACTTGCCTTGCTTGAAACAGGGTCCCGGTTTGCCCTAAGGTGTCAGACCATGCCTCACAAGTTATAAATTTGATGATTCATAAAGTGCTGTTAATTGTGGGATTGGGAATGTCTAAGGAAGCTAATCCTGTTTAATACAGAAAACAGCGGTAGGTCATCAGCTAGCAAAGCAAAAGTATGCTCACTGTGAAATGTAAATGTTTAATAGAAACCTCATGTCCATTTACATGAATGCCAGTGTTTTGAAAGTATTTTCTTTTTCTGCTGTTACCCAACAGAAAGAAAAAAGGCAGCACGGTTCTGTACTTGGGCACTCCTCGCTCATTTTCCTGTGCAGTTCCTAACTTCAAATATTCAATATTTGAGAAGCAGGACATGAGCCGGCAGTGTGCGCTGGCAGCCCAGAAAGCCAACCGTATCCTGGGCTGTATCAGGAGAAGCGTGGCCAGCAGGTCGAGGGAGGGGATTCTGCCCCTGTACTTGGCTCTTGTGAGACCCCACCTGGAGTGCTGCGTCCAGCCCTGGAACCCACACCATCAGAAGGATATAGACCTGTTGGAGCGAGTCCAGAGGAGGGCCACGAAGATGATCAGAGGGCTGGAGCAACTCTGCTATGATGAAAGGCTGCGAGAATTGGGCTTGTTCAGCCTGGAGAAGAGAAGGCTCCGGGGAGACCTTATTGCAGCCTTCCAGTACCTGAAGGGGAGCCTACATGAAAGATGAGGAGGGACTTGTATCAGGGAGTGTAGTGATAGAACATGGGGTAATGGCTTTAAACTGGAAGAGGGCAGATTTAAATTAGATATTAGGAAGAACTTCTTTACTGTGAGGGTGGTGAGGCACTGGGACAGGTTGCCCAGAGAAGCTGTGGATGCCCCATCCCTGGAAGTGTTCCGGGCCAAGTTGGATGAGGCTTTAAGCAACCTGGTCTAGTGGAAGGTGTCCCTGCTGAGGGCAGAGGGGTTGGAACTAGATGGTCTTTAAGGTCCCTTCCAACCCAAACCATTCTATGATTCTACATCACTGTTGTGGTTTAACCCCAGCCAGCAGACAAGTACCACACAGTTGCTCATTCACCTGCCCTCTCCCCCAGTGCGACAGGGAGTAGAATTGGAGGAAAAGACAAGAAAACTTGTGGGCAGAGATAAAAAACAATCTAATAATTGAAAATAAATAAAATAATTACACTACTAATAATACTAACATGACTACTAATATTATGTAATGAAAATAATGAGAAAGAAAACAAATTATATAACTGCTCACCACCCGCTGACCAATGCCCAGCCAGTCCCTGAGTAGCAAGAGCCAGAGCCAGACCAAACCCAAAAGAGCGCTATCCACACCACTGGCCCATCCCCCAGCTTATATACTGAACATGATGTTTGATGGAATAAAATGTCCCTTTGGTTAGTTTGGGTCAGCTGTTCTGCCTATGTCCCCTCCAGCTTCTTGTAGAGAAGAAGCTGTGAACACAGGTGCAGTATCAGAAACTGAAGAAAGTCCTTGAGTTGACATAAACATTGCTTAGCAACAACTAAAAACATCAGTGTGTTATCAATATTCTCAGCACAACCAAAACATAACCTCATACTAGTTACTGGGAGGAATATTAACTCTTATCCCAACTAAAACCAGCACATTCTTTTAATACATTTTTAATTCTTTTATGTGCCATTTGCAGTTTCAACATTGTTTTCAAGCTTTTTTTTTTTTTTTTGTCCCTAAGATTGTAGTCAGATTTGGAGGAGGGAAAGGTTGGTTTTCACTTTGTTCTTAATAAGGGATTTCATGTATTTCTTAATGAAACAGTGTTTAATGCATTAAAATATGACCAAAGGCTCTCTGGCAAGCCTTTACTTGTTCACTGAAGTTAAAGGCTTATTTATATGAAGATTTCACAATCATTCTTCAAATTGATGCTTGTTTAAGTTTTTGTACAAATTGTATTTCAAGTAGCAATTTAAATATTTCTGTGCACTGTTAGTACATCATCACATGGAGCAAAACCACAAGACCCTGAGATACTCAAATATCTGAATAAAACAAGCCTCAAGATCATGTATAAACAGATACAAATGGGGGGGGGGGGGTGGAAGGGGCTTGAAGGTTGG
>NW_010259634.1:16510-29692 GCF_000690775.1 Eurypyga helias
AATGTGCTTGAAGTCTGTGTATTGTTTAAATATCTAAGATACCAAGTAGATAAGACTGTAGCAACAGTAAAAGAAAATGTAAGCGAAGCCAGTTACTTCGGTCCGTAAGGGAAGATTAAGGCATGCAGTTCCTCATTGCTCTTGGACAAAACCCAGCAAGAGACAGGCAGCTGTTTACCAACTGCCTTTGGAGCATGTGTTTGGAGCCTCTTCCCTTCACTGGTGGTAGTGGTGTGGTCATCCAGAAAATTAAGGTTTACTTTGTGTGCTTTTCTGTTGTCCTGGAATAAAACGCTTCATTGCAAATACGTGAAATCATCATACAAGCTGCATTAGGCTTGGTGTGAACACTGTAACACAAACATATGTGGTGTTGTTTTTTCAACCCTTTCAACCAGTTTCATGCTGGTTGTTTTTTCAGACCTTTTATCCATGTTGCTGTAACATACTGCACGTGAGTCTTGTTTGCAAACCACCAAAGGATGATTGTTTCTTACTAATTGCCCTTACTGAAGTAACAGGTGGGCTAGGTGATGTGGTGGTAAGTCTAAGGCAGAATGATGTTCATGAGACAGAATTACTGTAGAGAGATGGCCAAAACCAAGAAAAGTGAGTTGCTTCTCAAAGCACTGCAAACGAGGGGGAAAATATTTGAAATACATACCTATAATGAATGGGAGAAACTCAAGAAATAGTAATGTTAAAGAAGGCCTATAAGTGATGGCAGGTAGCAAGCTAGTTGCTAAGTTACAAGGCAGTTTTGGACAGCAGCTATGTAGGCAAGGATGGTTTAACAGGTCTGTGCTGAAGTTCCCGTGTTCAGAGATTATATGGAAGCATTGTATCAGTGTCAAATCATTGCACGCAGAGTACAGGGATTCTGCTGCTGGGAAAGATCTGCGCTGCCAGAGAAAGGAGATGCCTTGCTTTCTGCTCCACATAGGTCTGGGGGAGAGGGGGAGCACCAGCCATTATGCCTTGCTCTATCCCACACTCATCTTAAGTCCTCCAAATTCCAGCTCCTACAGGGATATTTATACAGGGGAAATCCAGCCTTTAAGAGCAGAGAGGTAGTTCCTGCCTGTTTTTCACAGCACTTCCTACCAGGGCTGCAAGCACTTAAATTCTGCCCTCTCAGAAGAGATCCCAGCCTGCCTGAGGATAGGAAACAATGGTCCTTGGCATAATCTTTTTTGCGGTGGGGATGAAATAGGGCTGTTGAATGATAAAAGGAGATGCTAATCTTTTGCTGGGATCCCGAGGGCTGAAGGGATTTTCTCCCAGAATGGATTCTAGCCTTTCCAGAGACAAAGAACGGTGGATTCGGTAATGAGTCCCTAGCTAGCCAGCATAATAGATTCACTCTGTTTAAACCTTGTCCCGAGAGACTGGTATGCGGGTTGCCGTTTTTTATTTGTGGTCTCTGCTACCATAGAGCTCAGATCAATGAAACTGCTCATCAAATATATAACTAGCATTTGTGATGGAGATTGATAAATGCGGTTCAGTAGAGCTAGGTATTACACAGACTTTGTTTCTCGCACTGATGCAGTGGACTGACATGGGTTGCTGCCAGAATCTTGATTTCGTTCTTGTGATCGATGTTAGTCAGCTAGTCAGACTTAAGAAGCCACATTTGATCTGTATGACAATTATGACTCTCTGTGCTCTTTCCATTACTGTGGATTGCTACCTCCAGTAATACAGGGGCTTTTCAATTAATACAAAGGCAAGAATACTTGGAGATTTGTAAAAGGAAAATGGCATGACAAGTATAGTTTTACCAAGGGTAGACTGTGCCAGAATAATTTGGCAGCTTGCTTTGGTAATAACTGTATCACAGTTATTTGTAGGCGAAAGTAATGCAATAGATCTAATAGATCTTGACTTCAGGTTCCATATAATCTAACTTGAAGAAGATATTTCTTAACAGCATTGTCTTTGTAACCTCACAATGGCAAGACAAAAAGGGTTCTGCTTGCCGGTGTTCAGGAAGGACCTATTCAAACTGTAAGTGTTCTGGTGAAGGGCTACTAGGATGTTCAGAAACATCAGTTATTTAGCCTAACAAATGAATACTGAAACCAAACTGACTCTGAGCATGCTCTCAAGGGTACTACATCAGTAGCAAACACAAGAAAAAGGAAGGAAATATTTAAGGTGAAGGACACAGACTTGCCGTAAGTACATTTTGGATGAAAAATATAAATATGTTCGTGACCACTGGAGAACTTAGGATTTGGAATAGTGGTCCAGCAGATGCAGCAAGAAGAAATCTTGGAAGACTAGCACAAACTGACATGGTTGGTCACATTATACTGTGTGGTGCTTATGTTAACAAAGATGGGACTCCATAGGGAACTTACCTCTGTTATAGCTTTATATAAACACTAGAGGGAAATGCTTTTTATATTTTGGCTAGCTGGAAACTTTTACCAGAGTTGTAACTACAGCATTATATCGATTGGCTCAGGTGTCAGGACTATGTCAGCATTTTTTTACACTCATTTCAGTAGATCAAAAAACACATGTCATGCCCTAGTGTTCAATGAGTATGAAAAATGCAGTTTTTAAAGGGTCTTGTTTTTGTGGTCTTCTCATCTTCTGCCAATGCATCTGAGATAATTTACTGTGAAAGACAGCACTAATGGGCTACTCCCCTCAATTAGTTTGAAAGGGGAAACATCTAGATTCTGAAGTGCATAAGCCTTATTTTCATCTTGAAATCATATTTTTAATTTCTTTAGAGATATTTTTAATATATCTGAACATCTAATTATAGATAAAGATAATTTGCACTTCAATTATCCTCCCTTCCTGCTAGGTCCTAGGCAGATGAACAATCCCAGGAAGAGTCTTTAGCCTGGCTGCTCTCTACCTCACTACACTTGGACAGTTCTTCTGTCCTGCTCCCAGGAGTCCAAAGGTGAAAAAGGTTAAGTGTGTCTATATATGTGTATGTGTGTGTATATATATGTGTGTGTGTGTGTGTATGTCTGTGCGCGCACATGCAGGGAGGGCAAGGAAGGACACATCTGCCCAGTTTTACATTCAGTGTGCCCAGCCCTAGTGTTTATTCACAGAGTTAGGTCTGTGCACACAATCCTGGTATGAACACAGCAGTTTCTTAGAATGCCGAAATCCTAGACCCATAAGCAATTTGGATGTTTTCGTCTTCTCGACCTCGCTCTGTGATCTGCACCTCCCCTTCCCTAGTCAGCCCCAAACTGCAAAAGCCAACTCATTTCAGCACAGCCTTAGCATCTTGTTCCCTCTCAGCCTGGGCACCTCCCAGGGTTTCCTCTGCTGCTCCCGGCTGGCCTGGTCCTGCAGGACCTGTTGCTGGAGATCTGGAGCAGGATTTCAACAGCTGGCCTCAGCCTGAGACAGATGGGATGTTGCAGCCATTTTGAGGGAAAACATAAAATGGAAGCTTTTCCTGGAACCCTGATGGCACAAGTAAGCCCTGCTCCTTTTCCCTTGACCAGCTCCAACTGCTGGTCATCATCCAGCAATGCCGCACAGGAACCCGCTTTTCTCTCATGCTTTGCTCTGCAGCCCCGTGCCTCTGGCAAGGCCGTGTTTCTCTTTCCATGGACTGGCACACATCTGCTGCTCCTGAAGTGCTGTTTCCCTGCCCTCCGCAGCCAATACAAGAGTTGTCGGAACTGAGGTGTTCAGGTGGGACATGGAGAGGAAATTAAATGGTTTAGGAGGTGCAAGCTTCCAGCTTGCCTGTCCTCAGCTATTTACTACTTTGTTTAGGTTTCTGAGGGAGAAAGAGAAAGTTCTTTAAAGAAGGTTCTTAATTGGCAGCTTGGTAAAGCGGCAGTGGGAGTGTGTATTGGAGAAACTAGAAAAAACAACAAAACCAAAACATAAGGTCATGATTCAAGCAGAATATGCCAGAGGGAGCACTCAGAGCAGATGATGTTTATTGCTCAATGTAGTCTGAAGTCCAGGAAGCATGCGGATGCAGTCCAGTGGAGCTCCTAAAGCTGGGAATGGAGAGGTGCACAGGGAGCAGACCACAGAGGAGGCAGCTTTCCTTTGGAAAGGGGCAATAATGATTGTGCAGTAGACTGGAAATATTTAGCCATATAAAAAGTCTCAGTGGTATCAGCAGCAGCAGAAGCTTTCACATGTCTGATTTACTTTTTTAAAATAAAGAAATTAACTTCTAGTGTGAGATAGCAGGTCAGCCGCCATTTCTTACGCAAACTGTTGCAGCTGAAAACAACAGTGGGAAAACTTCCTAATTAGCCCTGTTGTTTTCTTGTTTTTTAAGAACAGAAAAGTAGCTGAACTTCTGAATCTAGCTTCCTGTGGAAACAAAGCTTATGCAATCAGTGTTTGTAATGTATTTGCCATCCTCTGGCAAAGAAGATTTTGCCAAAAGTTGAAAGAGCGACCATGTTAGACATAATTTTTTTTTAAAACACTTCATGAAATCTGGCAGCTGGATAAGGGACAGAGAGTCAGGTTACTGCTTTGACTGAAAAAAAGGCAAGAGGATCTCAACCATTATGTTTCTGGACAGCACACACGTGCCAATAGTGAGTATTTTTATAGCTCCAGACTAGTTCCAGAGTTTATTGTCTCTTGGTAGCAACAGTGTCATCATTGGAGGTATGAGGAGAGCTGGGATTATCGTGGTGAAGGAGAAAGAGATGTGGGACAAAGGACACAAATCCATAGGAAATCAGGTTTCGTTAGTTCTGCTGCTCAGGAACAACATGTTTATCTAACAATAGCTTTCTGCTCAAGCACATACGTCAGAACCAGATTAGATTTCTATTTGCATACCTCCTTACCTTTCTTGGGAATGCCTCTGGCATAAAACTCCTCAATTTCCCTTCTTCTTGAGGCATGGGTCTCTCCTGAAGAGTAACTGTAAAAGTTGTGTCTTATTTCTTAATAGATTTATTACTTTGTTTACCTAAAGTCAGATGAAGTGGGTTTAATAACATCAAATGTTTGCTGCTTTTTTTAATCCTCTTGGCTCTTCAGAAACAACATAACACAGAGAGAGCAAATGAGCTGGATGCAACTCCGTGTTGTGCACACACACTGAGAGCAGAACCTGAACACAGTATTGTTGTGTAATGTAAACAAGGCATAAATTTATCCTACAGAACCCTTGTAGCTGATGATCTGAGAGGGAAAGAATCCAATGGATTTCTGAAGCATAGGATGAGCCTGTAGCACTGGCAGGAAAAACAGGATTTTTTTTGGTTTCTTGTAAACTGAGCACATTTTATATGTACTTGTTGAAATAATAAGCAGGGGAAAAAAAACAAAACAAAAAACAAACAACCCGCAAACCAAAAACAACACAAGAAAACTTTTACAGCCACTGTTCAAAAGAATGCTGTAGTATCTAAGGGAGTTTCTAATCTGCAGGGAGAGAGAATAGGAGCTGTGTTCTTCTTTCTGTTTTGTGTAGTCTAAGGTCTGCATTATGCTCATTATAATGGTATCAGTGCTTTTAAATTAAAATAGCAATTCCCAGATTCCGCAGGGATGTGTGTCACAGAAATGCATGTGCTAGTAATTAAAACAGAATTTTTCAATAGTGCTTCAGATTCAGACGAGAACCTTTTTATGCAGTTGTGTCACAAAAAAAAAAACCACCACACCCAAGAAGCTAGAGCCAGACTGGGGGGCAGCATTAATACACGACACAGTAACTGACACAACACGCAACCTCGCCTGTTATTGTTGCCACCAGTCACACTGAAGATAAGAAGTGTTTTCAAATAGTAGGTAGAATTTCAAAAGCTCAGCTTTTATGGAAGTCCATCCAATCCCCAGCTGAATGTTCCCACTGCTAACCACTTTGAAAATTCCCTCCAAAGAATACATAGTCACCTAGAAAGAAAATGAGATACGATTACAATGAAACAGATATTACTTCATTAGATCCTACCACTGGGCTACTCAGTATCCAGCCATTTGTATTGTGCCTTTTCAGGGGCAAGTATTTGATGCTTCAGAGGAAAAAAAAGGCACAAAGAGCCAAACAAGCTGTGCTGCACTTCGTGGGGGTAGGAGGTAGTCCTTCCTGATCCCCCCACGGACAACGGGTTTGTGAAAAGAAATACAGAGCAATTACCCTAATCACAGTCTTAGCAAATGCGATTAATGATCAAACAGTTTTCCAACGTTTTGGCAAATCCCGTCTTAGTGTTACTTGCCTTGAATTCCTCCCACAGCAATAAGCTGTGTAAGTTGACGAAATGCAAATGCAAAAAGCACTACCTTTTGTGTCCCGGGGGTGCTATAACTTGATAATATCCAACCTACTCTTCAGTAGCTGACCTAATTTCTTCTGTTGTTGTAATTTTAGAAGGAAATTTCTACAGAGTCTGTGTACACAATATGGATTAGTACACCAAAGTATCTCAGACAAAAAAGGATATGAAAAATAGTCTTTTGTTCCTGGTACATTGTTGGTTTAACGTGGTTGGGTGTGTCTGGTGGAGAATGAGAGGAACCTAATTTTAAGACTTTCTGATTTTGTTCACCTGGCAGTTATGTATTCTGAGGCTAAAATAAAGCTTGTGTTGCACATGTACGGTGGCTAAGGAATTAGCTCCAGTCATCAGTTTAACTGCTAAGAAATTTTACAGTGGGTCAAACCTAACGAGTCGGTACACTTGCAGTCCAGCAGCTCAGATCTACTTGCAAAACAAACACGTCAGAGGTGTCATTAAAAGGCTAAAGTACACCCACTGGCAAGGCCTGCACCCCAGTAACGTGGTTGTGTGAGTCCTAAGCTGAGTCAAGGGAAGTAGCACTTCGCCCAGTGCGGTCGTGAAGGGGGTGGGATTTGTCTTGTACCATTTTTGCTGTAACTTGCTATAGTCTGTCAGTGTTTGCTCAGTCGCACCTAGTCAAACTGGTTTACATTGTCTCCTGCCTCATCATTTGTAGGTAATACTTTCTCTTTTTTTTTTAAAAAAACCTACTTGCTGATGCTCACAGTTGTGCTAGAATTGTTATTAGACAGTATCAGGGTGGAAAAACTCGAGTGGGTTTCAGAGGCCTTGTCCAGAGTCCAGATTTAACTCCTTGAAATCACTCGATTTTGGTACATGTTCATTTAAGCAATTAATCCATAGGACCGAGTGTAGCACAGTGCTTCAGAGCCTTCCCTGCCCTCCCCTCTGTGGTTCGAGTAACTACATTTTTCTGTCATGGCACGTGCATAGTGAGAAATCAGAAAGTGTTTTTTGAATGGCACAAGCTGAAACCTTTCGTCTTGTTCACAAGGGGAGAAAGGCAGGCTTGCAGCAATTTTTAATATAGGAATGCAAACTCTGGGGAGATTAAGTCTCTTGAATAGCTGTGACAGCAGTCTTATTTTAGAGTAAAGCATTCTGGGACTAAATAAATGGCACACCAGACAGAGGAGGAGATCTGGAAGGAGCCTGCAGAAACTGTGGATGAGTAACCTCAGTTATTGTGCTAATGAGATTATGTTGTTCTTCGAGATGTACTCCTGTAGAGAGAGACTGAGTCACTTTGTCTTGGCCGATGTCATGGAGCAGGGGAGGCTAGGATTTACTTTTAAAGACCAGAATAGCTGTACAGCTGCCAGGGAGTCCCTAAATCCCCCCTCCCCACCAGCTATCCATGGGAGTTACAGGGAACCCTTCCTTTCAGCCTACTCTATGCCACCCAAACACAGTTCTCCAGCAAAGCCCCTCCAGACCTCCCTGAAGTCCAGGCAGCGCCCTGCTCGCCCTCCAGGCTTTTTCGCTTCTCCAATGATGTTCGGTGAGATCGCGTTTCTGCCCCAGGGTCCAGCCTGGGAAGTTGCGGCCACCCCCACCTCCCACCCCACTTTCTCAGGGCTGAGGCTTCCCTTCTCCTAGAGCCCCCAGTACAGGGGAACCTCTCCGCACAGCTGGGAGCCCCCTTCTCCAGGGAATGTGGCTTTCTTCTCCCTGCAGGCATTGCAGTGCTATCAGCCCCCACTGAGGCAGTGTTTGATTCCCTGGTTTATCTTCAAGCACCAAGCAGAGCACTTCGTAGCTATAAAAATGTGTATATTATATATCCTGTTACACTGATGTAACGTACAGTGGGAATAGGCTGGTGTAAATCCCTTTTACACAGCTTATCAGCCTCCCTTGTAGGGAATTCATGGTGTTTTAATTATATTGATGTAGTTGCAGCAATACATAGTTCTCTGCTTAAAAATAGAACCAGAAAAATCCCCTAGGTAAGAGAAATTTTGCTGGCCAGTTTTAGAAAAACCTTCACATGCATAACTTTTGTTTCAGGTGTCCTGCTATTCTCCATACATGACAGAAGCTCTTGTTTATAATGGGCTGATTAGTCATTTGACAAGTAAGCATGTTTACCCATAAAGCTACCTATCTCACTCTGTGCATGACTAAACTGAGTAACTACCTAATTATATTTCTGTAACTCAAGACTTCTGCTCTGAGCCCCATGCCTTGCGTAGGTTTGTTTTATTCTCTCTATTTGTTCAGTCTGTCGTGTCCATCATGCAGACTGTGTGCTTCACTAGCACAAAGCGCGGTGCCCAAGGCGGTGTTTGGTCGCAGGTATGTCCTGTATCGATACATTTTACAGCTTGCTTGTCCTGCTCAGAATTCAGAGGTGACAGTGATTTAAAAACCTGAAGGAGAGAAAACTCATCTTCAAGGGTATCCAGGCTTACTCGTTACTTTGAGTATTATACAGAAGAGTCAGTGGAGGTTTTATGGGACTGGTTATCCCCCACAAATATGAGTGTTTGTATGGCTTATAGTAGAGGTGGCAGTTACAGCTACAGAGCATCAGGCTCTAGAGCTCCAAACTTGCAAAATTACTTTGTTTAGGTTAGCATTAACAGAACTACATACAACAGCACTGTTCAGAGGGTGAAGCCCTAAATTAGAAAACGCTAGGCAGAAATTCAAACAGACTATGGAATTGCTGGACTGGGCAAAAAAGCTTTTAGCTTGGTAAGTCCATCCCATTCATTTTCTTCCTTTCTCAGTGCAGTGCAACCACAATTTCTATCCCACATATTGTCCTTAAAAATATGTTAATACTTGTTTCAGTTCACTCCAGGGAGCGAATAGATTCTTTCCTATATTTGTGATTGCTTGACTTCATCACCTTCTGTTTATTTCTTCATTCTACGTTTTAATCCTTCAGTGGGGTAAATAAAACGACCACTAAAACCTTTTTCTTCAGTTTTATCAATTATTCTTTAATCACTCTTGGGCATTTTTTTCTTTCTTGTAGGCTGCTAAATTAGGAGTTAACTCCAGTTACCTAGGAGGTTTCTTCAAAGTTACCTGAAAGGGTCAGGGTGGAGGGGGAAGATAGCTTGCCCAAGTTTTATGATTTTTATTATAGCTATTCAGGCAGAATGAAAAGGAGTGAGTGTCAACAAATTTCACAAGGATTAACGTTCGCATCACTGGTAAAGCAGAAGAAGCAACACATGGCATGATAAGAAGTAAAAGTGATCAGAAGAGGGTGTGACTGAAGGAGGAAGAAAATTAGAAGTTGAATGACGGTAAAAGAGGGAGTCAGGGAGGGATTTAAACAGGTGGGAAAATGGTCAAGAATAATTGTGTTGACCTCTGGTTTGCCATAAGGGGGAAGGGGCAGTTATGGATATCTCTCATATATATGTATGGGAGATGGAAAGGGAGGGAACGTACAAGAGTGCTGTGACTTTGAGAGAAAAAGTTGCAGAGTTTGAACATGATCTGGCTGCCTTGGGGTAGGACTGGCTTTGATTAGTCAAAGCAACAGGTTAGGACAAAGGGAAGGACGATGCTTATAAACAGAGTAGAGGGATTTGAGTAGCACTTCAGAAGTTCAGCAGCTGCCATGTGAAAGTCGAATTGGCAAATACACTTCCCCAAGAAGACATAGTGGCTAAAATGTAGGACTGGATGGATGTAGAGACCAAGATAAATGCCCACGTTACTGGTGCATAATGCTGCCAGTGTGACTGGGTACTGATCCACAGGGAGAGGCAGAAGAGAGAAAGCCTGCTAAGATTTCCATGGCGAATGGGAATGGAAAAGGAAGCCTCAGCTGTCAAAGGGAGAAGTGAGGATGGAGTTGTGAGAGCCAAGGAGAGAAAGTGTTGAGAGGAAAGATAAAGTTGGCAGAGAGATGAAAAAAGTTAGAGACAAGGATCAGTGAGGATATAAATAAAGACAGCATCATTTCAGGAAGCAGAAGTCATGAGAGCAATTTCGGTGGTGAAATGAGTGTAGATAGCAGAATGTCAGAAATGCAAGACAGTAGAAAAAGGCTTGGACATACTTGTTGTACGTGAGTTGTGGTATTAGTCTTGGTGAGAGATGAACCAAAGAAATGAGGAAATGTTGTGAATATTGAGAGTAATAGTGTGCATACTGCAGAAAGAGTGGAGGATCTGAAGGACAGAGGGAACAAGAAAGAGTGATGTCTTAATATCTTTAGGAATTGGTCTATGAGGTCCTATATTGCAAAAAGGAGAGGTCATAGGAGAAAGCTTGCCAGCATGAGTAGGAAAAATGTTTTCAGAGACTTTTCTTTCCACTGTCTGAAACTTGCTGGATGTACATACATCCTTTAGTGTCAAAGCTGATTTTCAGACAAAGCAGCAAGATGGAAGGGAAGAATTAATCATAAGGAGAGTTAAGGGAAAGGAGGATTTTGGTAGAGGAATATGGAACTATCTAATTAGCCTAATTGACATCATCTATCATTTCGTACTGCATCACCAATTCTCAGTATCCACTGTAGTGAATGTCTGTGTAATGAAAAGTGGGATTCAGGTCACTTAACAGACAGATGTACATGCTGACTTCTAAGCTTACTCCTGTGTCTCTTTTGTCAAAGATGAGAAGCAGGGAAAGAAAAAACAGTTTTCAAAGTCAGGGTCAGCAGAGACAAGAACAGCATTTGCATTTGGCTTTATTAATGTGGGTTAGCTCAGCAGGCGAAGTTTAGCATAATGGTTTTGTAATGGGAAAAATAGGGTCAGTGAGTGCAAATAATTTTTCCCCCTAAAGTAAATGAGGCACTGTTGGCAGGGAGGACTTGAGGGGGTCATATCTCATTTTGGTCAGGAAATAAAGATGTAGGGTGGATCAAGAGGGCTCTGAATATTTCACCAAGGAAAAATTATGCTGAAAAAGAGGTGGAGCTAGGCCCTGCAGTTATCATGAGGTCCTGCTCCTAGGTGGTGATGGTTAGCTCCTGCTGTATTGGGTCTGCTTGTTCTCCCACTGTGTTTAATGTGAGCAGCTCACAGGGCTGGCTCTGTCACCAGGGTCTAGCAAAGAAACTCTGTTATCACTCTGTGGAATTTTTTTCAGCTTGGCTCCTATAATCTCCCAAAACATAATTGCTCCTTCCTTTACCCCATGCTCCCCATTAGCATAAGCACAGGTTTTCTCTCTCCTCCCTTCCTATGAAGTCACACTGAGTTGCTGAGTACAGAGGATCTCTTCACGGACATACGGTTGTAGAAGCAATTGGGTGCATGCATTTCACTGATCATGGCCTACTGAGGCAGCTCAAAGAATATACAGATCTGTGCAAAATAACCAGTATTTATGTGTTTGTCTTTGCCTGAGTCTTCTGAGCTTTCTTTGGTCTGGGGTCAGAGACTTTGAAGCATTGTGCTTTCCTCCAAGTCATAGGGAGCTTCTTTAATTGTGAGTTGGAACTCATAGCTAAACTGATGTGCTATGAAAGGAGGATTGTCTTTTCTGTTCCCCTGATCAAGCTCTCTGTGCCTCCGAGTGCACCCCCAGCCTGTCAGGCCCACGGTGGGATTAGACAGCTCATCTCCCCTGATCCAATAATTGCTCCCTGCCAAAAGTGGCGATCCCACTCCACCTCCTCCTTAGCCGTGCACCCCAGCAGCTTTCCTTTCTGTGCCACTGGAGCTCATCTTGTCTCACAGCAAGGATTTCAAGGGACCTAAGCTAGTTGAAAACTAACTCCACCGAAGAAGGCAAGCAGTGTTTTTACAGGATTAGCTGGGTGAGCTCTCCCACCACAGGAGACCACAAGCATGGCCAGGGGAGGCAGGACTACCCCGTTTCGGGTCAGAGAGCTGTTAGAGGGGCATTTGGCTGCATCATCACACCATACCCCACAGCACTGAAGAACCCATGCTCCATGCTGTTCCGTGCTCCACATCTGGGAAAATTCTTCCTTGCCTCACTCCGGGATGTCAGGCAAACTCAGCGGGACTGATTCAGCCTCCAGCTGTCTGACTTGCCAAAGATGCTCCCTTTTGAGTGGGAGCAATTGAGTTTCAGTAACTCTCTGCTTTCTCATCTCTGGAGGGCATGTGACACAAGCCTGACAGTTCAGCTCCACATCCACCGAGACATTCAGTAACTCAGCAATTTATTACCTTAAATCAGAATACAAAAATTACGCACAGGCACAGTCCCTGAATTGTCACAGTTAAGCACAATGAAACATCTACACAGTGAACCAGGACACATGTTACTTTTTTTTCTGATTATATTGGCTCTGGTACCAGAACTGCAGGACAGGAATAAGCAGTTACAGAATTGAGGTGAATTTATGCCTGTTTTTATTGAGACTGACATATGTTTGAATTTCCAGCACTATTATTAAAATGCAAATATGTAAGCTATGCCATATTTTGTGTTTTGATTTATTGGTGTAAATGAAGTGACATTTTTTTCCTTTGAACAAAGTTCCCTCAGAAAGCTTTTGGCACTCTCTATTCCAGCTTGCAGTGACCTTACATTGATACATTTTTTGTGTATGTCTGTGCATCATCTTTTTTTCTTTTCCTTTATGATTTATCTTTTGGCACAGAGCTAAATTCAAATTTCAGCAACCTGTTCCCAGGGCTAAACAGTCATTCTACTGTTTTTTTACTGTTTTTTTTTTAATTTTGTGGATCCAGGCTCTGTTATCTCAGACAATAAAAGTTAAAATGCAGGACAGCATTGCACACTCCAGTTTTTTGCAATATATTTATATCCTGCATGAACATAACCATTTTACTTAGATCCAACACACATCTATTATAGAAAACCTGGTAGAGTATTTCAGAAATGAGAACAACTATTTTGCTTTCAAATCTGGTACTTAAAAACTGATTTGTCAAACTAAAGGCATGCTGTTATGTTGGCTTACATCATAGAATCATAGAATCAT
>NW_010259635.1:0-2273 GCF_000690775.1 Eurypyga helias
TGCTAGCCGGACTTAAACCACAACAGCTTCTAATGAAGTGGTGGTAATCCCTTGTGCTGGGTTTAGTGACATCCCTTTTTACTGCCTAATTGACAGGATCCATACTTATTTGCTTGTATTGTGTCTTTGGATTTATTAATTCATTAATTTTTCTTGAAGCATCATGAACAGGCTGCTTTTGAAGCTGGGCCACTGTTAAAGACTTGTGTTTTGGGATTATAAAAAGAACTCTGAAAGAACTGTCTTGTTCATATGCTTGGGATCAAAGTAGATTAAGAGTAAAGAATTAACTTCCAGGTGAGACAGATGACATCTCAGAACATTTTACCATCTTCTACACTGTGTAATATATATTGGCAGTAGGATCACCTAGGTACATAACTTGCTGATTTTCCAGTGAAAAGCCTCCATCTACTGTGCTTTGTCACACAAGGGTGTAACTACCAAGGGAACAAAATGCCTTATTTGATTCATTTGACAGCCTGGATGACTTGTGAAATGCAATATGATTCTAGACATGTAGATGATGATAGGTGATAAAGTAGATGCTTCTTCACAGCTTGAAGCTGAGACTGAAATTTTCAGTTTTCATAAAGGAGATGAAATTGCAGACACTTCAGCAGTTCAAATAGAAAACTCTGACTGTTTCATGTCGTAAAATCACACAGTCACAGAATTATGTAGGTTGGAAGGGACTTCAGGAGGTCACCCGGTCCAACGTCCTGTGTGAAGTAGGTCAAATTAAATCAGGTTATTCAGGGCCTTGACCAGCTGGGCTTATGTCTTGAAGGAGGGAACCTCCACAACCTCTCTGTGTAACTTGTGCCAATGCCTGATGATTCTACTGTAAAGGATTTTTTCTTTTTTCCCTCCCCTGAGCCCTCCCTTCTTCAGGCTGAATAAATACAGTTTCTCATGGTATGCCATGTACTTGAGCACCCTCATCATGCTGCTCCTCTGCTGGACTCACTCCAGGAGGCCAGTGTCTTTCTTCTTCTTGGGAACTCAAAAAAACATGGGCAGATATGGTCTCATAAGTGTTGAAGAGGGGAAGAATCATGTACTTGAGCCTGCTGACTGTGTTTCTGCCCATGCAGCCCAGGGGGCTATTGACCCTTTTTGCCACAAAAGCACACTGCAGATTCATATTCTACTTGCCTTCTACCTGGACTCACAGGTCTTTTTCTGTAAAGCTGCTTTCTGGAGAGATGTCCCCAAATCTTCATTGTTGCATGAGATTACTCACTCCCAGGTTGAGGACTTTGCACTTGTCCTTATTGAATTTAATGAAGTTCCCATAAGACAATACCTCCAGCTATCAAGATCCATCTGTGTGCAAGGAGAAAAGAGATTTGTCATAGGCATGTGAAACAACTATTTGAGGAGAAGCAGCTGAATGTGATGGAAGGGTGCAGAGAAGAAAATCTGAAACACACACAAAAACGTTCCCCTTCCTCTAGCAAGGCTACTTCCTCTTCAACAGTCCTCCCAAAAGACTTTTATAATATAAACTTTGAGAATACACAGAACAGGAAACTCATAAAAGCCACCCATGTAAGCAACTAGTAAACTAGAAAAAAATGGTTTGATAGTAGATTTTTTTTTTCTGAAAATAATTTCATGAGAAAAAAAAAACAAAACCAAAAAAACCCCCCACAGCTTTCTGGGATTTAACTTGCACTGTTTGTTCTCTTTCAAAACAAAAATAACCCACAAAAAAATAAAAACCCAAAACCAGAAGTTCCCATATCCTAAAGATTAATCTTCTCCATGCAGCTCTTTTCATTAAAATTAGTAGTAGTTACAGTGTACCAGGGAGAAGATGATACTTACTGATATTTTAAACCAAAACCAGATGCTTAGAACTAAAAGGATTCCCAGTGTTGCAACACCAGATGCTTAGAACTAAAAGGATTCCCAGTGTTGCAACACCTTTATAATCATAGTCTCCCTGCATCAGACTAGATCTTTTAGCTTTATCTGAAAGAGAAATAGTGTTCTCTACAGTTGTTTTTCTTTTTGTGTTCCAAAGTGTTAACTTACACTGTATCTTAGTGCACCTAAGAGTGCAATTATCAAAGCCTCTGAAAGCCACAAGTATTAAGGATTTCTTAACATACTGGCCTAGCACAGTATCCAGCTTTCATCAGAACCAATACTGAGTTAATTTAAATTAAAAATCCCTGTGGAAAATTGTGGATTATCCCAAAGTGAATCTGCCTTTCCCTCATGCACTAAAGAGGATCAGAAATAATTTATAAAAATTAAATTCT
>NW_010259635.1:2286-31191 GCF_000690775.1 Eurypyga helias
TCTTATAAATTTATTTTTATTTTTAAAAGTATTAGTTATAATATCTCTGCAAATTCTGAATAGATGGTCTTGAACTATAGTGTTTATCCCATTTGATGTTTGTATACCTTTGCAATAATAACATTGTAAAATTTTTATCTTTGTTCACTGCAGCAGATGATAGTCATTGTTCCTCAGATAAAGTTTCCACATTCACTTGTCCATCAAGGAATTGTCTGAGATGTTAGAGAAAGTTTCTTTTTAGCTGCAAATGTCCTTTAGATCCATCTTCACTTTTAGGATAGTGCATCTTTCCTAAGTGTATCAAAACAGCAAATGTTAACGAAGATTAACACAGAAACTTTTAGTAACCCTCTCTGTGGAAGAGTGTGTGTGCCTGAATTTTCAGGCAACCGTTAGTTGTGTTAAATGTTGCTGAACGGTGGAGAATAATATAGCTCATAAATCTGAGACAGATTAATTTGCCATTCAGATTTATTTAAACCTCAATATTTGTTACATTATTTGCCACAAAAGACTGCTTCTTGAAAAACAGCTTCCTGCACATTCTGAATATTATCTGAGTCTTTTGCACTCAGTCAGCTTCTCATTAATTCTTGGATTAAGGAATTGTAAATTTTGAAGTTTTAAAAACATGAAAATTATTAAGAAGCTGTATACTTAGAGGATAAACATATTAAAGAATCCAAAATAGTGTCAGAAAAAACCAAATTTTTAATCTCTGATAGTTTTTGCTTATTTATTTCTAGTAAGGCATGATGCAGTTTTACAGAAGGTCCTGTCTAAAATTACATAGGCATATGCAAAATAATGCTTTTATTAAGATGATGGAAATGCAACATATTTCCAGTACAAATTTCTAATGTTACTTTTAACAAGCAGGACCTTATTTTTAAGTGAAAACACACACTGACAGAAACAGATGGTGAAAGAGTTGGTCATGTATGATAAAAAACAATTTTAAAGTTTATTATTGATATTTTTATTCTGCATTTTTGTGTGTTTCTCGAGTCATTGTTTGCTGTGTGATTTAAACTATAATATGACAAGAAGAGTCTGACAATGTGAGCAATGCATTTAGCATAGATAAGCATTATAATTTAGATAAAATGAGGATTCAGCCCTAATTCTGTTTATCCAAAACATATAATCTTGAGTCAGAGCTTTTTGATCTACAGAAACAGAAGCAGTACAGTTGGTCAGAACAAAAGTCATTATTATTTAGTACCTTCCTTCCACAAGTGATTAATAACAAGGTTGAGTGTTGGGTATTCAAAGAATCATCCTTCCCTTCACGTTTCTGAGCTGCTAAGGATAAGTGGCTCTGGGATATCTTCATCTAGAGATTGTGCATAGATTATTGATTTTAATAGCCTCCCCTGCATCCTATGGCAATGAATTAAATAGTTATACAATTCATTTAAAAGTATTCAGCTTTGGTTTCTTGTTTTTTTTAGTATTTTTTTTGTGGGTTTTTTTTATTATTATTATTTTGTTGTCTGTTAAAATTGTATGGGAGACAGTTCACATGAAAATTGTGATTAACCATACTGTATTCACCATTCATAATGTTTTGCATAGATTTCTTGGTGTTTTCCAAAGCTGTTGAAGAACCTTAGCTTATTAACTTTCTCTTCGTATCAGAGCCATTTCATGTTTTGAATCATCTGTGTTGTCCTATGTATCTTCAGTTCCCTCTGAAATATCTATTTTGAAGACATAATCCCAGTGAATTTTTCATAGTGGTATGGAACTGAGTTTTCATGTATCATTTGCTCAACTGAATGTTGCTGACATATGTAGGGTTGACTTTTTTCTGCAGTATCTCCATCTGCAGAAATAAAAAATAAAAACTAAACCAGGAATAATATTTGGAAGTACAATATGTTTAAAAATAGGTGTAACAATAATTCAAAATATTCTAAAATGGGTAACATTTCTATGCAAAGTAACAAAAGTATTTAATGAAAAACCAAAAGGCACTGGGCATTTGCATCATGCTTATATTGATGAAAGGGATTAATTTCCCAAAAGAGGAAATATAGACTGTATAAATTCATGGAATGCTACATACATGGTTGTGATTAAATAAAATAACTTATTAGAGGTGAGGTTGTGACATGTCAGTGGGGCTTAATTTATGAGATTGCTCAAGAATAGTAAATGTAGAACCAGCTGGAGACAATTCCATAGTGGATATTTCTTATTCCATTCACAAACTTGCATGCCAAAAGACACTAAGAAATGATCAAACTGTTGGTGAATATTTGTCATACATTGCTCAAATACCAGATCTCCTCTTGGCTCCTTATTGAGGTGTGAATATTTCAGTTCTGATGAACAGTCATTCCATCTGATGGTTTTGGTTGCTTTATGCTGAAGTGAGATGCATGACTGAACATTTGCATGTGTTGGCATCAGGAATATGAAAGTCTCCCTGTGCAGTAGACTAAGATACACGAAACACGGATGATATCATTCTTGAAATGCCATCCATTTTCCAGATAAATCTTGTGGAACATATGCAGGAAGTGAGTGCCTATGAGCAGCTAAATATTCTCTCTTGTCAGTGTTTGCTCTCTGACTATAAAGATGGCAAAGAATCAGGAAGTCTTAATGTGGGTTTCAGATGGGGTAAAGAGGAATAATTAGACTATTCTCAATGTCTGATTCAAAGGGCATTATGCTATATAAGCCGACTATCTGAACTTTTTTTCCTCCATTTAGTGTAATGTTACGTAGCATGTATTTTGCATGAAAAATGAAAAGTGTAGAATTAGGATGGTGCTTTAAGCTGATATGAAATTTCACTGCTGCTAAAACTGGCAGTTTCAACCTTCTTCGCTTCTTTGCATCCTTCCCTCAGTGTATCATGATCCCAGGGAGAGGTGGTACAGTTCCCTAATCCCACTGAATACTTCTCAGGTGCTGGGGAAAAAAAAAAAATCATCTCAATCACATCAGAAAGATGATCTATCTTACTCTGTGGCTTCAAGATTACTGGAACAAGCACAGGCAACTGAGGATAGATGAGAACAGAGGATGAAATGGGATAGCATCTTCCAGCTGGTCTTAAGTCAAAAACAGTGCCCTGTTTTAGCTCATATCCCATAAAAAAATGTACAATGATTCTACTCTGTGCTACTTTTCTTATACTTTTCTTTTGAAAACTGTGGTTGTTCCTAGTAGTATTTTAGATACCAGTTTTAAGGGACACTTATATTTAGTCCCAAAGCTTATGAATACAACAAATAAGATGCAAAATATAAATGTAAAAAAAAGATGAAATGTGATGAGTAATTCAACCTTGGTGTTCGGTACAACCATTTCATTTACAGCTCAAAGCATTTTCTTTTTTCAGAGTCCACAGTAGCCAGTTGTAGGCAGAAATAAAACACAATTATTTTGCCAATTATTCCACTGCAGTTGATTTTTTACTACAAAACATCCAGTTTGTACTTCCATTTAAAATGAGCCAAGTATTCATGTAAAATTTTCTCTTATCCATTTTTTTACCAACACTTCATGGGTGCCATTTAATGCAATAAAGTATGGTAAAGGACTTTCCTCTTCCTTCTTGAACTACTTTTCATATTCTGCTCTATTATCACCCACTTTTCTCAGGACACTGTTATTCATATAATAGGACTGGAAAGAACATTAAACTATCATGTAGTTTAAGTGAGCTTCCCAGTTTTTTAAATCACTTTTAAAGTGTAGCAGTCAAAACTAGACACTGTATTCCAGCTACTCCTGGAGTAGATAACCTCACGTGAAGAAATTTGCAAACTTCTGTCTCTACATACGTGTTCTCCATTATGAAGTCGATCTCTTGCATCACACTGCTATGGTTAGTTTTATTGATACTGAGGTAGGTATTTCCATATTTACCCTTCTTTACATTAGTTGATTCAAGAGCAACTCTCTAAATACAGCTCTTTGAAGTCTCCTTTTATATTGAATATTGCTTTTTAATTCGAAATCTAAAACTGAAGAGAATATATTATGAACTTAACCTCCAAATAACTTGCAATCTTTTTGAAACCAGCCTAGTTTAATGTATAAATATGTAATTTTTCTATCTACTCTATCATCTAGGTAATTTACAAAACCTGAATATGACCTGAAGTACATCTGCACCTTGCAATGTCCTACTGTGCTTGTGAAGCACGGACATAACTCTCCTTTAAGAATCAATTTTTTTGTATTTGTCAGCTTGCTAATGATTACTACACCTAGATGATACTTCTTTGCTGTGTTTCAAAACAAATGCATTATTGTACTTCAGACTTCTTATAAATCTTGACTATCCTTTCCACTGGGTCAGTTGTACTCCTGAAGTGGGGAACTAAATTAGTTTGACATTGAACACACCTGAAAAGTCTTTATTGGCTGTGTTCTAATATATATATTTCCCCCACACCCCACACCCCCCCACACACACACCCTATTGCTTAAGAACTCACTCCAGAAACAACGTAGGAGAAAAAAGTTAGGCTAACTGGTCTGTTACTTCCATTGTTCTTCCTTGTTCCTTTCTTTGTTACTTTCTATCTCCTTTGAAGGTTGAAGCATGAAGTTTTTGAATATTTCAAACACTTCCTGTCAGTTGTTTTTATTTAACAGTCAGAATAATCAATGAGCTTTCATATCACTTTGTTTTTATCTTCCTTTTAATATATAAATAGACTCTTCCTGGTGCTCTCTGTATTCTCTACTAATTGAAGCTTGCACTGCACTTCGGGGTTTCTGGTTTGTCTGTGTGTACTTGTTCTATTCCCCAGTCAACTTTCCTAATTTCCACTTTTGTATGATACCTTTTTGATTTTTCAGGTCACTTAGCAGCTCCTGCTGTGACCTAAATTTATTAAAATTCCTTGCCTGTTCAAGCTTCTATGTCTTTTTTCCTTTTAAAGAACAACTCTGAGTATGACCTGCCATAGATGCAAGTAGTTCTGTTACTTCAAAGTACTAAATAACTGCAGTCTGTTCGTCTCAAGAACATCTTAATTTAATGTCTGTGCAGTGTTGAATGGACTGCAGCGAATTTCACAGTCTGCTTGCTAAATAATATTAGCTTGAGGAATGTCAGATTACAGAAGAGTAGTACATATCACTTTCAAGTATTTTGATCAGGGTCTCCATAGCTTTTCTTCTGTAGAGGTTTATAACGTATTCCAAAATTCAAAACCAAAATGTTGGTTGTAGAAGTCTGAACTGATATGGGATCTGAAAAATATGGGACTGGCTTGTTTTTTCTGGCATATTTCTTTTAAATGAGAAGAATTTTTTTTTTGATTGAAAGGAATCTGATGAGAACATTAGGTTAAAAATACTGGTATCCATCATATCATATATCTAGTCAGAATTAGCTGTAGAGCTTTCCTAATGTATTTAAAGTAATTACTATGAAATGCCAGGTTGGAGAGAGCAGTAATTTTCCAGACTTCTAACCTTTTATTCTTCTGTGTATTCTGCACCATCAAACTTCAGCTCAGACAGTAATTTTTATGCTGTCAGAGGAAGCAGCTGGAAAGTAGGCCTTACCTTCTAGTTTCATTCCTTTTGACAGTATGTGTCAAAAGTGTAATGTGGATTAGGCTAAATTTAATTATATTAAGTTTATGATCGTGACAACAGATAATGGTACTAAATTAAAGTCTTTGGTCTTTCTATTTGCAGGGGCTGGTAACATAATACTAAAAATTCACTCCAGGATGAAAGTGAGTATACAACTTGATACTCTAGGAATACATATTTGTAACTAATAGTGTCCTTATTTTAAAATATTGTCTCACGGACCATCATTAAAGACTTTGTGCTTTGATTTTTGTTAAGTAAAGATAGAACGTGAATTATAAAGGGTTTACGTTTCCAAGATGTAAATATAGGGCTGTGTACTTTTTGCTTGATAGTTAAGATCACAGCATGAACATCCACACTAGTTTAGGTAGCTTCAAAATCTTCAGTGAGAGAGTGATGCTAATGATATCAACAAGCACTGTAAAAGAGATGATTCTTAGAGTCATTTCAGTTAGAAAAGACCTTTAAGAACATGAAGTCCAATCACCAAGTGAGCACTGCGAAGTCCACCACTAAACCATCTCCATAAGCACCATATCTAACATGTCTTTTAAATACCTCCAGGGATGGTGACCCAACCACCTCCCTGGGCAGCCTGTTCCAATGCCTGACAACCCTTTCAGTGAGGAAATTTTTCATAATATCCAATCTAAACCTCCCCTGGCGCAACTTCATTTTAGCAGAGATGAGTGGCAAAGGAAGTGAATTTCTGTTGTTTGAGAAGGTATGAATTTGAAATTATATAGAGCAAAGAAGGAACAGGATGATAGCTTTTCCATATACAATATCTTTCCTTCCAGTATTATCAGAATGTTATCTTAAAATTACTCACACATTGAAGTAAAAGCTCTTGAACATCCTTCAGGGGTCACCAGTGAACTTCACTAAGTTCAAATCATACATTCTTCCTAAATGTCCAGACTTCACTGCCAAATTTTGTGAAGAAAACAGTAATCATTTATTTAACAGTGTTTCTTTGTTTTAGTATTGTCAGAATAAATGAAAATATTTTTTAACAGCTAAAGAAAAGAAAGGAAACAAGATGAACTTCAATGGAGATGCGGTCTCTAACCTTGAATGCAATGAAATTAGCATTTAGGAATGACAAGAAATATGGCAATATGCAGGAAATCAGTTAAATTTAGATCTCCAAAAAACAGTGGTCCAGGAACCTTGCACATAGTTAACAAAGCATTAAAAATTAATTTGCCTTTCAACATTGATTTAGCCATCTTACTAAACTATGACAGTTTTTACCAAAATTCAGAGGCCATTTTCACCCCTTCCCTCACTAGATTTACAGAGCTGCTAGAGAAGGAGCATTGTTCTTTTACACAACAGCCCAGTACTTTTGGCATTCAACAGAAGTGTACTGACACATATTCCACTTCTTTAAATCTCAGTCCCCTGCTTACAAAGAGACCACTCCAGCTGGATCAGAATTCTTGTCCTTCACCCTCCAATCTTAATACTGCTTTTAACCAAATGAATAAATAAATAAGTTAATATAAATATGGATTAAAAGCAGACGATTCAGTTCTTTGATGAGTAGCCTAACTACGAGAATAGAGTCCCACATACTTGCTTTTTGGCACAATGAACATGGAAGCAATTATAAGAAATGGGTGGAGTCATGCTTACATTAGGATTCAATTGTTCAGTATGTCATCGTTTGGACACGCATATGGTCTGATTATTCTGGCATACCAGCAAGTTAAGAAAATTATCAACTACCCTCTGTTTCATGAAAACAGTGTTTCACTGTTTCATTTGTGAAGTGTGAAACAGAAGATGTCAATGAAGACAGTGCTAAAGGTTACCTAACTCACTCCGTTCTGTCCAGAGAGATGAAGGTTGCAGCACTAGATCTCAAACATGCCCTGTCAGTGGTCTCAGCCACTGACTTAACAGTGTGAGAGGACTTCAGGAATCAAACCTAATAGAAACAAACTTCCCTTCTACTCTCACTTAAGGAAAAGAAAAGGAGGAAGAGTGAGGAGAGGATAGATTGCCCCCTCCTCTCCTTTTCTCTCCACTGTACTCCTCTCTCCTCCTGCAAGATTTCTATTAAAATACTGCTCAGAACATGGTTTGTACTTCCCTTTACCTTGCTTAAGACTATACTATTATTATTCTGGAAAAACACAAAGATATTTACAAATACATGTCCTCTTTCAATGTCAAGTTATTTCACTCTAAATTTAGCTCACATTCAGCTCAGTAAAGTTGTAAAAGTGAAACCAGAGCAGCAACATTGCTGACAAATTCAGTTTAAAACCACAGACTGTGTAAATCTGTCTGTCTGCTGTGGGATGGAGAATTCCATATGAGACCCCAGGATGTTGACTCCTTTTTCTGATGAAGTGGACAACGCTTAAAGGCATGCTTTGCATCCGATGTACATTTTGCTTTTGCTTCAGGGTAACTTCAGGCTGCGGAGGGACTTGTCCCAAGATGGAATCACGATGTAGCCAAAATGCAAGCCCAAATGTGGAAATTTGAATGTTTCCCTGGGTCATGTATAGCAGACTAATCCACAGGACTGCTTTTATGACCCATGCAGTTCCAAAGGGAAGAACATAAGTGGTTTTCACAAAGACTTAAGATCAGGAACTGTGAACTCTCTTACAAAAAAACAAATCAAATCAAAATACAACCATCATTACCAGTATCTAATTTAAAATTATTTATTTTAAGGTATGAAGTCTGGAAATGAATGGAAATGTTAAAAAAAAAGTTGTCATTCCCCCCAAAAGGAAGGAGCACAAATAAAGTACAACCAAAATGCATGCTTCTGTATGAAGCCTATATTCAAAAATCATATCAATTTCATTTTCACTATCCAACTATCCCATAGGAAAACTTCTCCCATTCAAGCACTTAAATCTGATCAGTCTTTCAAAAGATCAGACCAGCTGGAATCAGACGGTTTATGAAGACAAAGAGAAAGTGAATGTCATTTTGGACATTTCTTCTTTTTTTGTTCCTTTCTAGGAAAATAGATTTTTTCCAAGATACTGCACCAATACTTTCAAAAGGCTTATCAAGTGACTTGTTTGTTACTTTAAGCTCACAGTGGAAACATCTGGAAGGCATCAGAAAAACAACCTTCTGCTCAATTGCCTCTTCTCCTCCAGTCCCTCGTAGCTTTTCATAGTGCCACAACAGTTCATACCTATATAAATAAATGAGAACACTCCAGCTATATTTTATAGTCTGGCTAACTTGCAAGATCTTTGAACATCGAGGTACAGAACTACACCACTTCTACCGATTCACAGATTCTGCTAACATGGAAACAAATCTATTAAAAAATCGCTATTGAAGTAACAGAATTAAAGAAAACACAAAGTTAGGTATTTCAATAATTTATATTTAAATTTTTAATTGGACTGTATTATATATATATTTGAATTCAGATTTTACATTTGTTAAGGTTATTTTTAGATTGTACTGACTTGTAAAGCAGATATAAGATCTCAAGGTTTCTTATATACTGGCATGAGTAGCACTTTGAGTATTTAACCTTGTTCAAAAAAACATCTGTCACGTGACAGTTTCCCAAATTAATAAAGATGATGATAGCAGCATTTCCCTCCATGATTGCTACAGGTGGTGAATCTCATTACTGCTGCTGAGGCTGCCAATGTAAGTACCCAACCAAAAACCAGCTGGGTAAATAGTATATACATTATGGTTCCTGGACACTTCAGACTTGTGTAACGGAACATAAGTTGTAAGTGGGAGACTCTGTCTGCCAAAGATATTTTTCTTTTTTTCCCCTGCTTTAAATAACATTTTTAAAATGTCACAATGGAAGAATGCACACTTCCTATTACATCAGGCTTTCAACTCCCCCCTTAGTTGCCTTATATGCAGATTTGGAAAAGGACTGCAGAAGAATAATTCTATTACAGTGATGTGAATTAGGTGTAACTTTACTAAAGTAAATGGAATCATGGCAGGACAAAGACAGCATAACTACAGAAATCAGGCCTTAACTAGTGCTTTTTTATTACCAATTGAAGTATAGGAAAAAAAGTGAATCAATGCTAATATAAAAGAATATTTAAGTTTCATTCATCCTGAAATTAAACAAAAACCTTCAGAAAAAAACCCACTTTAGGAAAAATTTAAAAGGCATGAGAAAGAACATACGTATAAAATTCAACAATGCAATTTAAGAGACAACAAGTTATGAATGAAACCCAACTTAAAGGATTTTTTTTTTTATTATGCACATGAAAAGGTAGGATTCCTTTGAAAAAGCAGAGATGAAAATTTGGTGTAGGTGTTTGCATCCATAAGTTTGAGGAACCGATGGAAGAACACAGATAATTCTTCTTGAATGTCCTTATTTTATTGCTGAACTACTGGTACACCCATGAAAATCTGGGTTGGTAGACTTTTTGATTTCAAAGAACTAAGAACAGATTTATTTTTGTGTGAAAGAGGATTTGGTATGTTGCCAACTTACTTATTTTAGACAGTGAAACTAAGAACACTGGAAAGCAATGCAGGTCAGGAGACCCAGGTGGTTAGTAAAGCAGAAAGATTTCCACTTTAACAAGGCAGCTAGTGTTGTCAGTGGTGGCTGGTGAAAAAATGTAGTATTCATTGAGAAAACTACAGTGAAAAGAGCAGCTGGTTTCATAATGCAATTAAAGCAATTTCTAAGCGTCAGCTTCCCTATCACAGAAAGTCATTTTCTTACCTATCTGCACTGTATTTTCTAGATCAGGTGCAAATTTTAATTCCTTAAATCTATTTTTAATGGAATTTTGAGTAATTTGTAAATCAAATAAATTTAAAATAAAACAGTGTCATGTAAGTATGAAAATAGGGATACTTTACACAGAAAACCTTCAGGCTGAGGTAGTATTTCCAAAGCAAGATGAGTAAATACATTCTAGGACATACGTTAATTATGGGCTTACTTATGGGTGTTATTTTAGGACTTTCGCCTTCCATCATCTTGGGCAGGTGCTATGTATTTTCATTCTCTTTCCAGTGTTGTATTCCCTTAGCAGAGCTTTTTAAAGGTACAACATTTATACCACTCTAGCATGTTCACCAGTATAAACACAATCAGAGCATAAATCCTCAAAAATACATACATGGTTAAGAAAATAATTTAATCTACATTACCAAGAATTAGAGAAACTATTGCAAAGTTAATGCTATAGTTATGTAAAGGCTAGCAAGCTTCAATCTTGCTCCAATTCAAGTGGAGTTTGTCATCAGTGGAAAATAAACGTTTTCCTTCTTCTGTTTAGATAACATGACATAAATCACAATATTTGCATTGAATTCAGTGGTGTCGGTTCAGCCTTTTGGTCAGTACAGGGACAAGGCAGTCAGTGTTGCCTTAATGAAGATAAAGACATTTTGGGCATACCATTTTACTCAATACTCTGATTATGCAGAATAAAATAAAGTTTATGGCTTAATTTTTAAAACTCTTTATGAAGTCAGGATGTCCAAGTCCCATCAAAATAAGAGATTTTAAGAATCCAAACCCCTTAGATAGTTTTGGAAGAATCAGACATTTTGCTCAAAACAAAATCAAATACATTAGATTATATATTAAGTGTGCGGACTTTTGCATTTCTTGCGTCTTGAACAATAGCTACATTTGCAATAACCTTCTAAAAATGCAAAGAATATCAGGATTAGGTAAGCAAGGATTAGATATACACTGAAACAGAATGCTCTATGTGTGTACATGTGATTGGATACTAGGAAATATTTTTTCCCTGAAAGGGTTGTCCAGGTATTGGAACAGGCTGCCCAGGGAAGTGGTTGTCCCCAACCCTGGAGGTATTTAAAAGAAGTGTAGGTGTGGTCTTTAGGGACATGGTTTAGTGGTGGACTTGGCAGTGTTAGGTTAACGACTGGACTTCATGTTCTTAAAGGTCTTTTCCAACCTAAACAATTCTATGATTCTATATTAATGTGCATTACAAATGAGTTTGTAATCCCATTTCTTGTTTCCATACAGGCATTAAAAAAAACCTGACAACTTAAAACTGTAACACAAATACTCCAATTAATTGAAACAATACTCATAAGAGTATTGTTTTATATCACTATTTTTCTAATGTACTTCTTTTGGTTTCTAACTAGAAGGTAATGTACGGACTTCAGTGACATATACACTCTGGGCTATAGCTGAAATAATGTGAAATATCAAGCCTGCAGTTTTCTCATTTGCTCAACCTGAACTGAGTATGACCTACTCAATCTGTCTGGCTTCCCATTCAGAAATAAGAAATACTGATGATTTACAGCATCAAGTCATTTATGGGCAAGGTAACACATCATAAATGAAGTTACCTGTTGTTAAATGTCATGAAGCGATGAAAAAATAATGTCTTTTTTAACAGCAAAAGAAGTTAGTTTTGTTTTAGGAGGAACTGAGTCAATGTAGGGCTTATGTGAGCCACAGGATACCTATTCTGGCATGAAGCTTCACAGACTACTGGAATACTTACCAAACCTGAATGGTTTGGCATATTTTGATGGGTTTCCAATCCAAAAGGAAGAATCTGCTGAAAAAAAATAATTTCTGTGTGCTGAAATGCCCTTCATCAAAACCCTAGCCCACGCAATGCTTTTAAACGTTATCCTGACTGTGAGTCTCATACATGCAACTAAGGCTACAGAAAGACTTCAGCAATAGCATAGTAATGCTTTACATGTCCAAGATTTCCACAAAAGATTAATTAATCAATTCTCTTAATACCCAAAATGAAGGCTAGTTTTATAGATGGAGGTTCAGTTTTATAGACAGAGAGGTTCAGTGACTAGCCTGTAGTCAGAGGAAAAAAAAAATTGTTTTCATAATTGGAATGTCAATGCAGACTATTAGAATTTACATAGAAGAAAGGGAAGGGAGGGAATGTAAAATACTTTTAGAAAAAGCATTTAGAAATCTTAGTGAGTTATTTGGTAGTCTTGACCCCACAAAAAATTAGATGGGACATATTTGATACAGACTACAAGTGTTTATATCATATAGAAAATTGAATAAATCACATCCATAGATGAGTCCCAATTTTCAGGACATTTAAGGACTGCTGAGTTTTCACTTTTAATTCTTGTTCATAATGAGATTTTCACAGGCAAGTATTCTTGCATGGTTATGCCTTTTCATTATTTTATTCTAGTCTTTTGTTTTAACAGATATGCAAGAAAAAAAAAAAAATAGACACTTCTGTCCCCATCTCCCCTGTTTTTAAAGCCTGGTAAAACATGTGGGCCTGGTTTTATAATTTTTTTTTTCAAATTTTTTTCTAAATTTTTATCAGAAAGCCTTTTTCATGTTAACAGGATATGAGGTTAAAAATACATTTAAAAAGGAAAGAATGTTTAAACTGGGTTATAACATGTTTATGGGTGCACAGATGTCAAAGCAAAATTGACAAAAGCAGTTACAGTTGGTGTTTATGGCATCAAACAAGGATGACTCGGCCCTTTAATTGTCATTAACATCCCAAAAAAGGTCAAGTGACATGGTTTTGCCTTTAATGTATGCTTCTTAGGTTTACTATAATAAGAAATGATAAATACAGAAAGTAATTTTTTTCCTCATGGAATTTTGTTGTCTTCATTTTAATAACAAATCTAAACAAATTTAAATTTTAAAAAGGAATGTTCCATTAGTTAGGAGGCATTGGATAATATTATGTAAGTGTAAATAACATCGATGCTTTTAAAAAGGTTAGATTACAAAACAAACAAACAAAAAAGAAGATCTAACATTATTGTTGCTGGTTTACTATTTAAAATAAACATAAAACATCAAACACAATAAAAACTAGCTAATAAGACATTGTCCAAATCTACAGATACCAAAGTTAGTTTCCATCACAGAAACTAGATATTTTTGCATTGCCTGTGTCAATGTAAAATGTTCCTAACACTTTAAAATCACCTTAATCCTTAGCAAATTTTGTTGGGGGAAAAAAAGGCTTGCTTAGTTATTTTTCTGAGAAAAACTCAGATGTTTTTCTTATATTTTTACATAATTACTGCATGTTTTGTTAGTAACATTTTTTAAATCTTTGTATCTCAGTGTAAGTATATTTTGTTCACAGTCAGTCATCAAAGGAAATCTAGCTCAATCCTGTTTCCACTAAAGTCAGCAAGAACAGTAAATATACAAATAATTCAAAGCTGCACAGGTGTACATTGGATGAAAGAAACTGAATCAGCCCTTCACATATTTTAATCTACAGCTCAGTGTTTAAGACACATACTTCCACAAGTTAGAACTGAAAGACATATATATGGATATAAATTATTTGGGTTTTGGTTTTTTTTTTTTCCAGTAAATCAGTGTAAACTTATTTTGCATAAATGTCCTTTGTAATTATATATGCATAGGGGAAATCTATAACATTAAATAAGCCTCAGATTCACACTTCCACCTGTGTGTGGTTGCCTGATGTTAATACACCTGCAGGTAGTATAAAATTAAATTATTCTGAGTGACTCTCACTGTTCTGTTAAGCTAATACATGATTTTGCTTCCTTGTTAATAAAAAGTCCTTTAGAAAATTAGAAACTCCAAACTTCCTGTCTCTTCTTTTTTTTTTTTTTTTAGTCTTGGCTGTATGGGAGATTGTTTTTGCTGTAACTTATTAGAATGTATCACTAATTATGTTTTATTTTTATTTAAGGACAAGAATAAGAGATCCAGAAGTTTAAATACAGGATGAAAAAACTGGCAACAGGTAAAACATTGTTGAAAAGGAAGAATTTCAAGTCTTGTAGAGGAATAAAAAAGAGACTTGATTCAAGAGTATGAAAAATTATTTATTAATCTCAATAATGTAAGGACTGAGAATCCAGATATGACTAGGAATGTATGTAGCATTACATAGTATGGCTAAAGCAATTATCTTTTCTGGGTTAGAAGACTCAATTCTATAGTTTTAGGAGTTTTATTATCCAAATATTAAATGAAATGAAGATTTTAATAAAGAAAATCTTTTTAAAATCCAAGATATCTTCACATTACATTTACATCTTCAAGTTCCCTATTTAATTGTTATAACTTTTTACAATATACTTTCCTTGAGTGCAGAGACTTTAGTTATTGAGTAACTGTGTTAATGATCTAAAATTTTCACCCAAAAATGTGGAAATAAGACCAATAATTTTTCTTCAGGTTTTGTGGTGTCTCATAATGAGAAACTATGGCATGTAACATAACAATATGATATGAGTGTACCAGATTTCTAGAAGAAAATATCCCTTATGTGTTGGTGGAACTGGAGACTGGGGATCTTGTGAATTTGGTCAGTGAAATTGAAATTTTATCTTCAGCTATGCATAGGTTGCTGTTTGAATTAAAAACTGTGTGGAAATTATTAACTGGATGTACAGGAGGGCAAAAAGTCAACTTAATATTAGTGTTTTCACCAAATACTTTTTTAATTCTTAATTTCCAAAACATTTATTCTTTTGCTTGATGTACTACAAAAATCCTCCAAAACAGAAGTTTGAGGTCTACTCCCATCTTCTATCTACCAAAATAAATAAATACTTATTTGTTATCTTTTACTTCCATTTTGGCTATGTAAACCCTTTCTAACTACTGAAGAATGGACAGTAAATATACGTAACCTTGCATATGGTAAATATATATCATATGTTACTCTGAAATTTAAAATTCATCATGAAAGAAATATCTTGCAGAGATTCTTACTGAGAATTCCTCTCATCAAGAACTATGATCAATTAAGTCAGAGAGACATACCAAAATAATGCTTGGGAGAGAGGGGAAGTATTTGTGGATTAAACAAAATAAAATCTCTTAAGAGCTTAATATTCTGAAACTCCATGGTTGTGGCTTGTACTGTGAAATTAACTGGTTTGTGAGAAAATTAAGTGCTATATTTGCTTTCCCTCTCCAAATAATCTTTCAGTGGCGATTCAGACAAAGAAGCACTAGGAGAAATCAAAGTTCTGCTTGTAAGGGTGAGGCCAGATGCCATTTATTCATAAAATTGTGCTATTGATAGGAAGATCTATAGGGGCCAGTTTCAAGATCTGAATTATATTACTCAGAATTATTTGAATGGTTTTTCATTTTACTTCAAAGTCTTTATCTTCTTGCAGTGTTTGTGTAGAAACATTGCTACCCTGATCATTACAATTTTGAGAGTCACCAGGAAAAAGAGGTATCTAAGCACTACTAATATAACATATTTTGCAGTTATTGACCATATTTTTTGTTAAGAAGTTCATTTGCAAAATTCCTCGTCTGTAAAATTCACACAATTTTTAAGGGGATATTAACACTACTATCAAGATGGGATTAATTGTACATTTTAGAGGGAATTGTAGAGAGACAGCATAAGGGTTACGAATGCTGAAAAAAAAGGTAATTGAGAATTCGTCTTTTTTCAGGAGAAAAATAAAATGGCCAGAGAAATGCTGATTTCTTTTTTTCCAAATCTGTGAAACAAAAGCACCTCAGCAACGAAGTCAGAAGTCTCTTGGGTTGTTTTCCCTCCCTAAACATGTTATCACAGAGGCATTATGACAATGATTGTGACGGGCTTGGCCAGCAGCGGGTCCATCCAGAAGCCAGCTAGCATTGGCTCTGTCAGACACAGGGGAGGATTCTGGCAGCTTTTCACTCATGTAGCTGCCCCTACTACCGGAACCTTACCATGCAAACCCAATACAGAAGGTTTAATCAGTGGTGATGCAAAAGCAAAGCCAGCATCAATAGTAGATATGTAAACTTGTCTAGATGTAGTAAAATGCAAACAAAATTTAAGGTCAAAACAGCCTTTGAACCAAACTTGAAATCTTCCCTCATTGGTAAAATTGTGCTTGAAGGTTTTGTTATTGCTCTGTTGCACAAACCTCCATAATGCCCTCTTTCGTTTTCCTAGAGGTCAAACTATTTCAATGCCACTAAAAAGTCTTTTTAATTTGTCTTTCAAACAGATTTAAACTTGTTCTTATGAATTAATCAGTTTTTGAAGTATATTTCTTTGAACTGTTAATCTTGTGAGATTTTTCTATTGTGAATGGATATCTGCCTTATTTTGTCATTAAATAGTGTTTAATAATTAAAACTAAATGCATAAAAATTATCTCATCCTGAGACTTAACACTGATAAGAGTTTCAAATTAAGAAAAACATGGAGAAAGAGTGGCACTAAGAAAGTGTACAGCCCTTAATCAGATCTTTTTCAAAATCAAAACTACTTCTATTAAAGGAAAAAAAATGTTTTTCTCTTCTCTCTGTCAAAGTTCCACCTTGATGAGAACATTTTTGCATATTTCAATTCTAAGCTCCATTTTATCATATATCTTATCTAAAGTATTATTTGATTTATTATTGCTAAACATTGTTTATGTAGGAGAATATTTCATCCAAAATCATCACAAGTAATGAGAACAAAAAAAATAGCAGAAAATGTTGTGTTAATAGACTCTTAAGTTTCAAGTCCTGCTTGTCTGTTGTCTAGCATTCTCTTCAGTTGCAAGTTATCTATCCTACTTTATTTGACAATTTGGTTAGCGTATGATCTTGTCATCCTACTACAGAAAATATTGAAGCCTGGTTGAGCTAATTAATTTCACAAGAGTTTGGAATTTATCTAGGATACTGTGCAAAAGGGATTGCAGGTAATATAAAAGCAGCCATCCGGGGACAAAGCCTTCCTACTCTTTTTCTTGTTTAGCTTTTCCTTTTCTGCCTCTTTCCTGGTGGTCAGCTGCATGCTGCACAGGTGTGCCTAGATGCTTTACAAGTGGTTTTCACAGCACAGGTTCTCAGTGGAGATCTCCAAGACATTTTGCCTAAAAAATGAAACCGATTTACTTGAGACTTCTGTCAGTTTCATGGCTGCAAACAGGAGAAACAACTTTCATTGGGAGACCATTGGGTTTTGTCAGTGCAATGAATTTTCAAAGCTGATATTTTGGTTTTGGGGTGTGCAATCCCAGTGGAAGGAACTACAAAGATCAGAAAGTGTTTTGTCACAAAAGATTATGTTCACCATCTATTACAAATTACTAGAATGTACATTCAAAATTGTTTGCTTTCGCTGATATTTTCTGTCAGTAAATGAATCACGCTCAAAGAACTTTGAGTTCCATGATGTTATTTCCAATGAAGGAATCTTTTATAACGTCTTTGATCCAGTATTCACAACAGACAATAGAAGTCTTACTGCAGCAACACTCTCCATACAGGAAGAAGTGACATAATGCATATATGCATTCTCAAATGGCAAAGTCTATCAGTGATATTTTCCATAAGACAGTACAACGAAGGATAAAAATATGCAGTTATTTGATTATGGTTTTGTAGAACATTTTCTTTTGTACTGAAAGAACTCTCTCTTCACTGTTTGTTTAATACTTCTTCAAGATTTTTAGATTAATTAGATAATTACAGAATAGACTGAGCAAATCATTATCACATTTTTCATGTCATATGAGGTTAATAATTTCCCCTAGACATATGATGATTCTAATTACTTTAGCCTCCTTTGAATTATACTTAACCAAACATTAATCAATGCAGATTTTTAATATTAACAGAAAAAATTAATCTTCCAAGTGAACATTTTGAAAATGTTTCATTCAGAGAAACATTCCAACTTCTATTTTACCCTGCAGAAAATATTGTCATTAGAACAGTGTTCATTTTATATAAACATTGTTAGGAATTGCACTAGATTTTCCCATTCATGAGCAGATATTCATGTTCTAGTGATATTAAGATGCGTTAGAAATAAGGACACTCATGTGGTAGTTATTGTGATATCTTGAAGATGTGAACTTTGATTTCTTCCTATTATAAATTGTTTAACGTCATGTATTTGTCCAGTATATGCACACAGGGAATTTACTACAAAATAAGGACAGATACGGCTACATATCATCAAATAAATCTTAATGAAAATTAAAAGTATGTATCACTTACTTTTTTAGATGCATTAGGACAGCAGTAGATCCTTGTAACAATCCTCTTACATGGTCAGTGACTCTCAATTTCTCTTACTGGCAACTAAGGAAAAAAAAAAAGCTCAGGTTTTCAATTGCATTTAGGCACTTAATATCCTTCTAAACAGTAGCTAACTCTTGAATAATACTGTGAATTAGGGTATATTCTCTTACACATTCTTCTTACACTGATGTTATGTCATCTAACTTAACTGTATTTCCCATGTCACTAGCCATTGGTCTGCTACATGTAGACACTGGGACAAATATAAATGTTTCTGGTGTCCGACTTCAAAGTTAAATGACTAGCTGGGTTTACAGTTGATCAATACCACGTTCTTTCAATACCCTCTTCAAAAATCTCAGTGGATCTAATTACTGTTACATCCACTATTTGGCAATCAAAAACACGTTGATTATATGAGATACTTCTCATCTGTTGTCACATTGCCTTTGCAGCTTTATATTTCCTTTAAAACCTCCTTTTTGTTCTGTTACACATTTAATCAAATGCAGCTAAAATAACAAAACAGACATGATTAATTTATCACTGCCACACAAGAACTGGAAATAGCCCCTAGGCTATGCATTTTTGCTATCTCTTACGGGTAATAAAGCATTCATACAGTGATGTATTGATTTAACCTCACACATGTCGTTGAGTAACCTTTCTTACAGTATGCAAAACCCCTTTTCTAAAACACAATAGGGTACAATTTCAAGGTGCTACACAAGAGTTTTAGTCACATGATTCCCATAAAGATCTGTCAGAGATCTGTGAATACCCACGCAAACTTTTAAAATCATGCCTTTATTTAATCAGTAACTGCAAAAGCTGCATAGCTGAGATAGCATTTTCAATGAAATAAGATTCTGACTTTGATTTAAACATTATGATCTGATTTATTGATTTATAGGAAAACTGACCTGAAATAATACTATTACTACAAAATAGTATGTTGGAGTGTTGAATAATAAATTCCTTTATTACTTCCTTCAACAAGCAACATTTTTGGTTGAAATATTTTCCATGATTGAATAACAGATTATAATGACATAATCAAAGTCTTTCCTCAGTTGTCTAGATGCCCTTTCCTTTTAAGTGATACCCTCAAGCAGGGAAGTGCCCAAGATACCATTCTGAGATGCTGTAACTATTCATATTTTTAAAATGCAACCAGTAAAATGAAGATTTTATCAAAATGAAACCATATTATTACTCCATGCCTATATGGTTTCTTCTTTGATTCTTTTATTTTTTAACAGTGAAAAGTAGCCATTTACTTTAATATGAAGAAATAATTATCTGTACTATATCTTCTAGACAATTTTCCCATTCCCTCTAACTTCATGTTATTTTCATTCTTGTGATATCTCACTTATTTAGATCTTTGCCCATAGCCTAATGTTACCTAGACACCAAGACAAATGCTCCTACAGAATTGCAGAGAAATCTACCGAATTAAGCAATATCAGTATAGCTTAAGTAGCTTCAAGTATTTCAAAATGGTACAACAGAGCATCTCTTTTTCTCTATAACAACTTTAGAAACTTTGAGATCGAATTATAGGTGCTCATTCTTATATTCAGTGTCTGAGTATAGATTACCTGGAATTTTACAGTTTACCACCAAAACATCCAGGAGAATAAAATGTCAGGAGATCCCTGAAGGTGAGACAGAGACTGAGGGGAGAGAAGAAGATTAATAGTTTTTCTTTTTCCAAAAAAGAGCAATAGTTCCCTCTTACTGTAAAATCCAAAGTTAATTTGAAAGTGTGGGGGAAGGGCACCCTCTTTCTCAGATTTTCTTTGGGAATATGCAAGTTGCAATGTCAGAGAGAGAGCCCCCATCTTAAAAAGAAAACAATTCTTCCAAAACAAGGCATGTGGCACAAGAGCATTCTGCATGGAACCAGAACCATTATTGTACCGACAAGCAAAAAGGAATGTAGATTTTTACAAGTTCTTGGTAAAGAAAAGAATTCACACTTCAGTCAGGCTATCTTGCAAATGCTGGAATAGTGTTTGTAGCTTCAGCGTTAGACAGGGTTACATCTACATCTGTGTATGCTACCAAGCAGTGAAATGTGAGGCTGAAAGTTGATTTGCTTTTTGTGAATGGTCAAGGACGAAAAAGAAATTGTTTTCATTCCTTCTGCCAGCCATAGTCATATAAGAGAACTATATAGCAAAGGCAGAAACAAATAGGTGGCTGAGTGAAAGAAAGAAGCTCCGGTTCTCTGAGCCAGGGTTCAGCACCTGAAGTCAGGGGAACTCTCTGCAGCAATGCATAGGGCTGCCAACAAGCAGTAAATTGCCTGTTAGAGACTAACAATAGCAATACCTATTGGAGCAACATGTGTGGATTGTTCAACACAACTATAAGGTGAAAGTGTAGTGCATTTTGCTGTGTAATTGATCCCAAAGAGATCATCAGGGATGATTTTTTTTTTGGTACATTTTTCCTAATTTTTACATAGCTACAACACAAGTAACTACGTGGGCCTATATAGTCAAGTTTCTTTTTGAAACAGCTTTATTTGATAAATATTGTCATGAAGTCCTCAGAAGACACAGAACGAATTTGCTTCACATATAAAAAATTTTAGTTGTTTCATCTGCTCTTAATGCCAAAGAGAATAGTAGGTAGAAATAAAGTGTCCTGTCTAATGACCATGGATGCTATGGCTCCTGTTAGTTGATGTGCAGTGTGCATGATATTTAAAAACATCAGCATCCAGAATTTTTTATCCTAGAATTTTAAACATATTTTTAATTTCAGTCTACAATGGCAAACTAAAACCAGCACACAGTCAATGCCCTTGCTTGACACCGAAACAACAGTTTTCACCTTTTCAATCACCTTGCCTTCTTTGTAGTAGCATACAATTATTAGAATGGACTTTATGAAAGAGTAACTTCCCAAAACAGCTGCCCAGCTCACAGCAAGCAGGAAAGCAGTAAATGTAGTATTCTAGCAGCTTTTAGGAGTATGTTTACTGATCTGTGAAATATAAAATCGTATCCAGGGGAGGGAAAGTAATGCCAAGAATTTCTAACTTGCTTACATGACAAGCAGCCAATGGTCTATAAGACTGATCTACCGACTCCTGCAGCGAATAAAGAATATCAGCAAAGCAGAAAACCCCCACTTCTTTATATACATCAGGGCATATATAATACACTTAAATTTGCGTATAGGTCACATTAGCAATGTACCACTATATTAGAAACAGTCTCAGGGGACCATAGTTATACTGAAGATAAACCTTTAAGGAGGTTACTGCCCACACCGTGATCCTGAAAGTATCAGTAGAGTAACAGAGTGATTCTCCTTGCCACACAAGGTGGTATTAAATCTCTTTGTTGTCACTGGAGCTCAACAGCACAAAGTTTGCTTAATATATGGGAGAAGATGCAGGAAAGGATATGAAAAGCAACCTGAATTAATTAAGCCTAAGTTCAGGAGATAGAAGGTGTTAGAACAGGACTTGATTGCTCTCTACCCCGGGTAACTCAGTTTGTGGGAATTATATAATTTGTGGTTGTGTTATTTCCCTGTTGCAGGCTATAACGGAGCATGTTTGAAAAACTCCTGTTAGCCTAAGTTATTTTCTTCCACTTAAACACAGCAGAAATCAGCTCTGCCTTATTTTATAAAGAAATTAGGTGGTGGAGGAGGCAGTCTTTTAAAATTATTCTTTCAGTCGTCTTTCTTGCAAAGGAGTTTTGGTTATTTATGAAACTTGAATACATCAAGGTGTTCATTGACAACTAACAGCTTTCTTGTGTCTGCACGAAGAGTTACAGTGCAGTTGCACCGTTGGGGTTGACGGAAGTTCAGTCAAATACATGTGTTTGAAAGCAGAGGAGAGAGTTCCAGACTTTAAATGTGAAAAACAGCAGAACATGTAGAGTTTATTTCAGAGTATAAGTGGAATCATTTCCCTCCTGTCCCCACTTGCTTGAAAATGTGCAGATGTAAACTACATCAAAACTGGGGGAGAAAAAGGTTGGGGGAGGGCAAAATTAATGAGCATCTATAATACTCCCAGATAAATGGACACCCACATTTTATGGTTTTATTTTTAAAGAGAAGAAAGTGGCAATTTTTGAAGTAAAGCTGAGAGAGCACCTGGTGAGCAAACTTGTTTTAAAAAAAATCAGTAATAAAAAAGTGTTTCTGAGTTGGCCCAGGCTTGCAAATCTTGAATGAAATGGATTGAAGTAAATGGAAACTTTTAAGTAAAGGGGAACAAATTAATCCACTATCAGCAACACTAGTAAAACAGTAAATCAGATGAAAAAGTTAAGAACCCACAATGGCTCAGTGGTGATTGGTCATCTGTGAGGTTTGGGATTATGCTGGAGGAGTGAATAAAATAGGGATTTTAAGTGAAAGGTTTTTGGAAAAAAGAGGATTGCAGACACCACCAAAAGGAAGTTCCTTTCCAAAGAAAATTCACGATTTCAGGCAAAGCTGCTATTCTTCACGGCAGTAATATCTCCACCCTTGTTAATGGAAACATGTAGTATTCATAGTCAAGCCTTGTGTTGGTTTATGGGAATAAACTGTCATAGCACATTACAATGCATGCATTGCTCCCAGTAGTCATCCTTTTCCACTATAAAATCCCGAGGGAATTTGGTCTCTCTGAGTCTCCAGGCTTGCAGAAGATTCTCCTGCATATTATGTCTCTTAATGCTTTCTTAACTTCCTTTTTCCTCATCAAATGACAAAATAAATTGCATCTTTCTTTATCTCCCCCAATCTAATAAAGCAAAAGACTGCACAGAGCTGATTAACAGAAGTGTTTAATGCTGGTCATTCCTCTGATCTTATTTATAGGATCTAGTGCTACAAGGCAGAAAGCAAGCTATGCAAAACGTGTTAAAGACACATCCAAGAGACTTGTGGGCTAGCTGAATCTGTTTAGTCCCCAGATCAACTGAATTTCAGAACAAGACTACTCAGCAAAAATTAGCTGTAGATTATTGAAAAAATTCTACCCATGCTGCTGTTGGGCTAGAGAAAGGAGTAGTATCAAGTAAGGTGGGCTGTCTGACACTATCAATCCTAGAAAACTGCACTGCCAGCTGTATGTTTCCAAGACAGTGAAAGCAGCCTGAATTTAGATTGCATCTTTCCTTGTACTTATGCTGGAAAACATCAGGGCTGCTTTTAAAGGTCCCTGGAGTCATGTGATATGCAAGGTATAGCTGAGCTGGAAAAGAAGCCCAGGCAGGCTAAGCACAGATGACTGCAGGGTTGATGACCCATGACAGGATAATAAACTCAGTTTTCCCCCTCACGTGTGTTCCAAGGAATTAGTGGATAATACTACAAGCAACAAAGGGTTAAAAGCAAATATTTGATTTGCTCTCCACGGAGATCTCATGGAAGGTTTGGTGCCACGAAAAGATACCTTTTTCATTTTTTCTTCATTGTAATACAACAGAAACTTCGGAACTCCTGCTCTTATTTTTCCTCTTCTTTCACTTCCCACTGGGATTCCTGTTAACTTCTTAGAAACCTTTGTTCATTCTTGATTGCTCCATAGATTCCAGTGACTTCTCTTTTCATAGCAGCTTTCCCAGAGAGTCATAAGCTGTTTTCTACAATCATGTCTGCCTCATCCACTGGTTTTGGATCTATTCTTCTATATGAAAATTCTATTGCCTTCTCATTGTAAAAATTTTACTGCTTCATCCACCTTGATCCATTTACATATTTCTAGTAAGTTGCTTCCCAGCACCATAACTTTCATTCAGTTGTATTTATCTTTTTATTGCCTTCAGTTTTATTTCTTAATTTCTTTCACTATCATTCTACCCATCAACGGAAGGCATATCTTTCACCGAAGAAGGACATTTTCCTGCTCTGAGGTTACAGCATCTTGCAGACATATGGTTTTTACCCCACAAGAAGTTGTGTAGAATTGCTCACCCAGATTACAAACACTGCTAAAGAGTTGGAGAAAGGAAGTCTTTAGTAATAATTTAAATATTGAAAGGACTAATGGACTAATTTTAACAATAGGCAGAAAAGGCTGGTTACCGCAGTGACCAGTTCACAGGTAGAGATTAATGCTGACTCATTGCAATCAGGAACGCCCATTTAGTGCTGGAATTCGAGCTTGTATTTTATAACACAAGGAGGAATGTAGCTTTTTATGAGGACTACGTTTTCCATCATATGTTGTAAAAAACTGATTCCGACATTTCCAGTTGCAAAGCTCAACCACATAAATTCTAGCTTGTAACTAATGTCACAACAAAAAGAATCTAGTAGTGTATATTAATATTCATATCTCCATGTACTCTGTGTTACGTATCATTGTGTCAAAATGTTACAAAACTTGATGTAATGCAGTAGTGTCTATTCTATTTAGCTCTAAATAAATATATGTGCAAAAGATTATTGTATTTTCATCATCATCAACATGATTTTTGATTCTGAAACCAAACTCTTACACTAGGGCATAAGGAGTAAATTTCACAGGGTTTTTTTTTTTTTAGATTTTTTTCTGACATACCCCTCAATTATTTTTTGATGATAGATCAGAGATTTTTTTTAGTAGCCAATGGTTGTTGAAGGAAATTATTAATATTTGTAATTGTTAATTGTGTTGAAATGAAATTTTACAAGACTGGCATTAGAGCAGTTACTATAGACTGCAAGAAACATTGTCTAACTTCAAATTAAAACTCTTTCATCCCTGATTAATTTCCTTAACTTCAAGTCAATTTCCCATGCATTCAGTTCTTCCATGACAGCAGTTCTGGGTATGCTTCTGCCACAAGTGCATCATTTCTTTATGTGCCACTAATGTCCCAGTTGTGTCCCAGCAGGTGAAAACAAGTTCAAGACAGTTCTACAGTAGTTTATGAGTGCACAAATATTTGCATACCACTACGCACATTTACATTTAAAGCTCTGTGCTGTGCTTCAATTTTTGCTAGTGTAATTTCAAAGATCAGTATCTTGTACTGTTCGTTCCATTTTGCAATTACTCCATCAGCATTTTTTGAATTCCCACAACTTTCACTATTTAATTTTGTTATTATTACTTTTAGAACTTATGTCGTGGTATCAAGCAGATGGCACAGAAATGTCACAGCCCACAGTTAGTAGTGTTTCCTTCAAGCACATTATTTGCCTGTAGTGAACTGCCTTTTACCTAGAAAAGAGCTTTCCTGGAGCTAAGATAGACAATAATAAATACAGAAACTTTTGCAAAATTTTTTTATCAGAAGGGACAACAGCAATTGTATTTACCACCACCTCATTGTCACACAGGGATTACTGAAGATAGGAGCTTTAGAAAGATGACTTGAAGGAGGACAAGTTGATGAATACAATTATATGAATCATTTATGGGATTTTCCTCTCATCTAGAAAAACACAATTTGGGGAGAAATGCTTGTTAGAGGAGTATAGGTAAGTAAAGTAATAAAGTAATTAATTACAAAAAAGATTCTGGGACAGAAACTTAGAACTGAGGTTTCTTTCTGAACAGCTTTCCTTCATCTCTGTCACATGTTCCTTGGTCTTCATCTAAGCCTTTATGTCTCCTAACTGTTCTTCTGTTCCTGTGTAGAACAATTATGCTCAGAAATTATACAGCAAGACATTAAAGTTTGTTTGAGTTTTTTAAAATATTATTCTTAAAAAATGTTATTGACTGGTCACATTATTCAGGAATTTTTTATATTATAAGTGTGAAACTTACAGGTTTTGTTCAATCCACTTGCCAACTACTTTGCTGTCAAACTGAGGCTGAAAGTGGTTTTGGATCCAAACCTCTGCCTGGCACTGTTTCTTTCCTTCGGATTTCCATATGAGCAGATACTTTTTTGTTGATTTTAAGCCATAATTACGATTCACAGCAGGATGTTCCAGAAGCAGAAAGGAACATGACTTTCATGTCATCTCACCTTGAAATGATAACTTCTCAGAAACTTTGAATTATGGTCATTGACCTTGCCTCACAAAGCAGCATTTTTCTTTTCCTACTATGTTAGAGGCCCGTAGGAAGCAGAGCATACATTACAGGTTCTCAGCAGCTGTTCAGATTTATCCTTAAAGATTATAAACCTTCTGGAACAGCATTTCTACAGTCATTAGATAAATAAAAGATACTGCAAAGGACTAGTAGACATTACTCATAAAATCATGAAAGACAAAATCCTGAGAAGTCTCTACTACCATTACAATCAGGCATGCCCAAGTGCTACAATGATAGAAGCAAAAGGAAAATACTAAGGAGTAAAAATGCAATTTTTGGTATCTCTTGGGATGAGTTCCGTTGTGTTACTAACCTGTTAATAAAATTATTATCATTGAAAGTTGTAGTACTTCAAGAACGATATACTACATTCTCTCAAAACTGAAGACACGAAAATAACATACGGTCATGCTCTGCCCTCTGTTTTAGATCAACATTCTGTATAAATGTTTCATGTACATTTTATTTTGCTGCTCTAGTTGTTACTTATGTTGATTCATCACACAGAAATGGGTTATTATAGGATTTTTTATCTTGGTTAGAAATTTTTTGAATTCTAGTTGACAGCTTTGTCCGATATAATGAAACAATTTGTGTGAAGTAGAGTTTAGTGTTTGGTTTTAAGTTACGTTTATACTTTTAGACTTCTAATAGACTAAAATAGAAGAGAATTGAACTGAACATATACATAATAATTTCTAAAATTAATTTTATTATATAGAGTTGTTAAGCATAATAGTTACCAAACCCTGGCCTTGGAACTAAGCTTACAGATTATATCTTAATAGTACAGTAGGAGAACTGCAAGCAATTCTGTTCCATAATCAGAAAAGTAATTTAAAAGGGATTAAGACTGGTGTGACATCCATCCAATGCAAGGAAAGACAGGAAAAGCACGCCAAAGGAAAGATCTTAGCTATTAACTTAAAACCCACACAGCAAGTTTCCACTAATAGAGCGTGCCTCAGCATATCCACCATCAGGCAATAAAACATACTATATGTAATATATAAATCTTTAGTAGGGACTGCCTTCCACTCACATGGCAAGGGGTTACTAAAAACCTGATCTCAACTTTAATTAAAGAAGCATTTCTACACCTGAGTATAACTAAGACTGGAATATAAAGTTCATTTTTTTCCTAAAACATACTTTTAGGGAATAATTCTGACAGTGTTTTGGGGAACATACATTTTAATTTTTATACTTGTGTATTTTAATCCATCATAACAGACAAGAACAAATGTATTTCAAACGAATCAAAATGCTGTCCTCCAACCTTATTTTTCTTCAGAGAATGCACAGATCAGTTGTGGAACATACTTCAAGAGATTCATTCACCATGTTTCAAGACAGGTTTATCAAGATCTAAGCAATTTGTGACAAGCAATGTCCTTTCTGTAATTGCTGTGGAAAAAAATATGTTCTTATGTTTCCTATAAGAATGTTTTGCTAATGTTTGACCTAAGTTTGTGTCAACCCAGGAGATTTATTGTTTTTTCTCATAGTGAATTTTCAGATACAGGGAATGAGATTATTCATGAGGTATGAAATCATATAACTAATAACAAACTAACAATAATTAAATGAGAATAATTATCTTAGGCTGTATCTGAAGCTATAAAACATAGGGATTATTGTGTGAAATAGATACCTTCTAAGTTCTCTAAATCTCAAATTTGAAAAAAGATTCCCATTCAGGCAGAATGTCATAGTGTTTTTGTTAGCTCCAGTGTGGATTTGAGATGCACCCTCTAATTTGCGGCTAAGAAGAAAGACAACAAGGAATTGAAGTTCCACACTATGTATGAAGTTCATACCTACTGTTTAAAAATCTTCAAGGATCAAGTTAGATTTTCCAGACCTAGGTGATACTGTGAAATTCTATGTTTTTCAGCACTCTGAAAGACACTTAAATTCATGACATTTTAGAAGTCTTAAAATTAAATAAAATTAATCTCATTAGAGATGTTTAGTGCATTCTATTTACCTTCTCTTCAATTGTTTTTTGCTACATATTAACTACCTCTGTTAGCCAAAGTGGTTTTAGTATTTTCTTAACAATTTAATTGATTAGCATTCTGTGATAAAAGACCAAGGGCTTTGAATAGTATACTTGATTTCAAGTTTTGAGTAAGAAACACAAACAATGATTATAAATTATAAAGCCACCTTATGACACCACATTTATGTGCAACAGCAAAACCCTATTTTATGCAAGTATGTTATTGTGGCTTGGCCTGAGACCTAGTTAAAGAATTGGTAAATGTGTCTCTTGGAACTAGTTCTTGGCCTTGAATGCAGATTACTTAGTTCACAAAATTAAGATTTC
>NW_010259635.1:31203-35195 GCF_000690775.1 Eurypyga helias
TGCTGAGAAATTGGGTAGTTTCAAACATGCTTTACCAACTTAATGGCTTTTGCCAGATTCAACTTATACTCAGAGGAGAAGCAAAAGCTTCCATTATACAGCTCACTGTACAAAATACAGGGGAAAGGGTAAGTTTTGGAAGGCCATATGCACCTGCAAAATTAAGAAATTTACGCAAACCAGAGGTAAAATTTAGATGAAGAGGAGATAAACATGGTGAATGCTATATTCTTTAGGAGGTAAAACCTTAGCTTTAGTAAAAATTAAATTTAAAATTACTATAATTTCAACTATTACCCTGGATACTGTCTTAAAATTTAAATATACAGTTGTGTGAATTCCAGAATAGGACCCAAAGCTTTGATAGTGCCTCTGATATTTCCTTTCTCTATATGACTTTTGGCAAATCACTTTTCCATCCAAAGGTATTCAAAAAAACCTCTTTATCTATGCCATGAAGTTTGAGGCAATTTATCCTCAAAAATTTATTAACAATTAAAAAGAATAAAGTGTAATATAAATAATGGTTTATAAAGGCCTTAGAAATACAGTCATTTAAAGGAGATAGTCTGAAATTCTCAATTTTTAGTAAGATTTACACTTTTACATTTTATAGATGGATACTCAGGAGGCCATAAGAATTGCTTCAGAAAGATTGGTTGGTTATCTGTAAATATTTATGGTTTCTGTTGTACCTTTTGTGGTATCCTCTCAAACTTCATACAGTGGGAAGGGCATGGATTTCTACTACACAGAATATGTGCCTCTCCAGATGCATTTCAGAACGTTCTAATAGTTTGGATCTGCTAAAATCAGTTTTTCTTTCCCTGTGCTACATCCATTATACAAATATGAAAACTTTTTTTCACCGCCATAATTGCTGATGTTATAAAATATAGCTTCCCAAAAAGTGCATAATGGAGTATTTTGTTTCAGCATCTGTTAAATGTCAGTGCAGAATTTCAAGGGTACAGAATTGTGCAATCTCTCCTCACAGAGACATCAGTCATGAAAAAGTGAGACAGAGTTAAAGAGCCTTTCTTGGCTTGCATTGCAGCTAATTCAGGCATGCATGACCCATTGCCATCATTGTTGTAGTTATGCCAGCTGGTTCTGATTATTAAGAAAAGCAGCATTGCGTGCTGAACATATAACAATAAACTATTGTCATATGAATGGAGCATTTTTGTTTCTAAAGGATATAAATATACACATAATAAAAATAAGGTGACTCCAACTTCACATCTCAGAGAGAACAAACAATAGCCCTTCAAGCATACTACAAATGGAACCTGGATAGGGAAGGTACCTTTACCAGGATCAAAGTGTTTTTCTTTTTTTTTTTTATGGGGCATGGGAGGGGTAAAATTTTTATACTTCTTACTTCTGTCAAGTATGCTAATTCCAAGAGCAGATAGTTTTGAATAGTTAAGGGGAAATTTTTTGTCACATTTTATGTTCTCACCCTGTCCTGACATCAGATAAGCTGAGTTAGATTTAATGCTTGGGGGAAATTGTCAGAATCCTTGATAAATAGGATTTCCCATCTCCTTCTCACTGATTTTAAACCAGACACCATGAAAAACCTGGACTCCTAGCAAATAATAAACTCTTTTAACATCTCCAACAGGGAATACTAAAATCAAGTATGTATAAAAACATACCCTTTAGCATATGAAAGCATAGAAGCATGTGAACTTACACAATAACCAGTAGATTCTTCATTTTGAGTACATTCACATATTGACACAACAATGTATGCCAAATAAAACTCTCATGAAGCTTGGAACTCAATAAGACAGTGTAATAAAATCTGGGATACAACTTCCTGAAGTGGGGTCAAAATCATCATGTTCTACTAAGAATTACTGTGGAATAGTAAAATCCCTAGAAAAGATATCTAGTTATCTAGGGAAATAGATGAAGTAAGAAGAAACTCCCTTTGGCATATGTCTGTCTTACTGGTTTCATAGTGACTTTATCCATGTAAGACATAGGTATGGAGGTAAGTTTTCTGAATGTGAAAAATGTGGAAAAAAGTACAAGTACAGAATAATGTTAACGATCCATTTTGCCAAGTGCACACTCAGTTTCTCATATTTCTGAAGCCCTTTTTTGCTACACAGAGTTCTAGGCTGTTTTTATCAAATTCAAAACTGAAACACAAGTTTAGTGATCATATATTTCAGAAAAGAAAAAAAATTCTAATGATCATTAATGTGATATTGATCATTTAATTGAAGATTACTGTAAAAACTGCAAAGAGATTTTGTTCATAATTCCGATTAACAGTTATTTCCACATATTGAACTAAACCTATAATTTTATAGCCAAGATGAACATAGCGTAAGCCAGAGGAAGAAGTGAATTAAGAAAGCTTAAAGCTTATTTGTGTATTCCCATGATTAAATGACGTTCCCCTGGCTGACTATTCCATACTGAATCGTGAGGTTTGTGTGATCAGAGACACAGCAGACTGATGGCTCTTCTCTAACCTTTATCTGTGACTTCTAGGCAAGTCACAGAGCTCAGGAATGGAGATCAAGTCCCTTAACCTCAGGCTTATCAGGTAAATAATTTTAAAGCAAGCATTTCACTAAGTGCCTCAAATCACAGGGCTACCAGGCAAGAAAGAGCTGTAAAGACACTTGCCCACAGCATTTTGCAAGGTGCAGCAGCTCACTCATGTATTCTCAACCTGCTAAGCAACATCTGCATGAGAAGTTTGTGTGTGGTGACACACCGAGTCTTGCTGGATAATGCCTGTTGGAGTTACAGAGCTTGTTAGAAGCAGCAGTGTTGCAGCACCTGCATACATCTCATCTCACTCCTGATAGAAACCTCTGGGGGAAGAGGAAGAGGAAGAGGAAGAGGAAGAGGAAGAGGAAGAGGAAAGAAAGCTGAGATTGATGCTGGAGTATATCATGGTTGCAGCAGACAGATGAACTATCATTTGCTGGAAGAACAGGGAACTGTTGGTGTTTTGGAGAACACTTTTACTGCCTTGTACTTCCTGGAAACATTTCTCTAGACTAGGCAATTAGGCTTTCCCTCATTGCTCTCCTATATCACTGACATTATCATTAACATTCCCTTCATATGTCATTGCTACAGGGCATTTTTTTAGCAGTGGGAGAACTTTATCAGACACATTGCTGCTTCTCTGAGAAATGTGGTATTTCTCTTTACCTAACCAGAGACAGGTCATATTTCAAGCACACCCTACAAATCAATCCAAAAGGACAGAAAATTTAAAAAAAAATTAAAAAGGAGTGCAAAAATCAATAATAATCTCTATCAAATTTAAGAAAACTAGTATGAGAGATATGAGTCATTCCTCAGGCAAGTCTTTTCCTCACAGAAATCTGGGTTTCCCTCTTTCCTTTTCTTCCCTCACTTTTTCCTTTCTCTTTTTGTTGACTATAAATTGACTATTTAGTATCACAGTAAATAATTAAGCATTTAGCCTTTGACTTTCTTTCTCAAATTGCCAGTTGTAGCCCAGATTACTTTTTTTCTGAAAGAAAAAAGTAGAGCTAGGTCAAAGACTCAGCCTCAAACAGAGAAAAAAGTAGTAAAAGAAAGGGCAGCACATGTTTTCACATTCCATTTGCATGTGCATCACATGCACTCCATATATAACACTCCTGATGCTGCCAATGAGAAGTTTAAAGAGGATTTACAGGTTACTAAATGTCTCGCCTCACCTCCAGCGCTCACATCTCAACCCTGGTGAGGTCAGTAAGAATTGTGCCATGGGATTTAATTCTCAGTTTCTGTTGATAAAGTCACTGAATCAGTTCACTATGCATAAATCTAAATCTACATGCAGAACTTTTAAGATGGTTGTTGTTAGGCTAGTGACAAAAAGAGATGTGGAGTGTTTATACCTGTCTCTGTGCTAAGAGTCATACACAGAAGGTTATGTAGAATCCTGTTCAAAGGGCTTGCTTACAATCTTCAGCCGTTTTGTCATGATCAAGAAACAGCCG
>NW_010259635.1:35226-43300 GCF_000690775.1 Eurypyga helias
CCATGCTATTCTGATATAAATAATTCAGTATTTGGTGTGTTGCTCTATGATGATGTCTAAAGAAACACCTGAAAATCAACTGAAAGTAGATGATTGCTGATTTGCAAATAGAATATTGCCGTCAGCTCTTTGACAAGCAGACACCTATTTTAGGTTTCTCAGAGGTGATAGTTTTCTTCTGCAGGTAGGTCGGCACCAGTAGATCTGTGGGGTTCCTCTGTGGGGTTCTACTTTTTTCTGTCCTACTCCTGTGCTCGGCATCGTTAACGACAGCTGAACTAGAGCTCCTCTGAGTTCAAGGTCAAGAGTCTGACTGCTCCACAACTCCATATTTTATTCTTCCTTTGATCTATAAAGCAGATCTTTGGAAAGATTATATGGTACAATGTGATGATTTTAGAGAACTGGAACATACAGTAATACTAAGACTATGGAGTGGTTATTTTTCAAGGTTGTTTTTTTTTTTCTTCCTATGGGAGCATGAGACAAGTATTAAGGGACTCAGATTGGTTCTTTATTGATTATGATATGCATCAACTGAAGGAAAAACAATAAAAATCTTAATTCTGTGTGCTCAAAATTAACAACAATTTGAATTTATATAAATATATTCACCATATACTGATTGTAATTTAGGATAAACACTGATATCAGCTAACTTGCTATTGGATTGTTATGTGCTGTCTTAAGGCCACACGTTCCACTTCTTTTACTTTCTAGTCTTGCATATAAGGTCAGAGGAAAAAATATTTTCCCGTGTCTTCAATGTTAATACAATTTCTGTATATAAATAACAATGTTGAACCAAACACCACTTTCAAAATATTTTTTAAATGTGTATCTCAATTGCATTGGACCACACATGATTAGTATACACAACATACACCTGCATACAAATACCTGATCTATTGAATATTGCAAAGCAAAACTCCTGTAAAAATTCTCCTAAAGGATTATCCTGGTCCAGTGTCACACAGTGCAGCAAGTGCCCTACCATTTGTAACACTAAAGGCTTTTCATCTGCAGCTCTGCAGCCTGCCCTTCACTTGCAGTTCCACAATCTTTTACTTCAGTTGTCATGATAGTGTTTTTCTGAAGCTACTGTAACAACGATTTTCCTTGTCCTCCTCCTGTTTGCATGCTGTTTTTCTCATAACTTCGCACCAGCAAGCCCAGATATTACTGTTATGTGAGATTTCTCGTGCTAAGGGATTGCCACTAATGTGAGAATAACCCTTTCTTTCTCTCCTTTCCCCTTTTTTACACCTGATTTGTAGCTCTCAGTCTATATTTTGGGAGAAACAAGATTAAGAAAATAATAAAGTATACAACAGTCACTTAATATCCTAGAAGTATTACTCAATTATACACATGCAAAAAAATTAACAACAAATCAGCAAGCAAAACCTGCCCCCTATTTAAAAAAAAAAAAAAAAATCAAACAGCACTAGCAGCATCATAAGCAGGAATAGCCAATAGACATTTTGAGCAGATCTTGATAAAACCTGTCATTACTATGGGAAAAATATTATGTGGGATCATATCCTGCTCTGGAGAAGACTTTGGAAGAGGATGATCCTCAAAGTGACACTTACTCTGCCCTGTTGCCTGTCTTCTTGCCTGGCTACAAAGGAGAGTTTTGCTTTTCCTTTTTGTTTCCTTTTACCTCATTTATTTTTCCCAAAAGTAACCCTGATCATTAGAGACAATGTATGCTTTCAGCTCCATCACCAGAAACAGCAGCCTACAAAAATCTGCTAGAAAGTCCTGTGGATTGTTCAGCCTTACGAAATAAAAAAGACATGCTACAGTTACTTGAAACCAAAGTAGAATGCCAGTTTTTGAAAGCCCTTGGAAAGTCAAATTCTTCTTCCCACAGACAATGACAGCTCAGTTGACTAAACCTAAAGCATCAGAGCACAGACAAGGCTGTGTTGTTTGCAGCACTGTGTGGACACTTGAGAAAGAAATCTGTGTGTTAAAGATAGCCAGCAGTTCCTGGGCTAGTGTAAAAACCTGCAGGCAGTTGTTGCAGCCTGCTTCCACTCCAGTGCTCTGCTGCTAACACCCCAAAGATCCTTTGTATAAACACGCGTATACATGTGTAAGCACCTGCCCAATGGTTAGGGCACTTGGCCGAGAAGCGAGACCCAGTTTCTCATTTCATCTTCAGACTCTCACACAACTCATACAACCCTTGTCCATGAGACTGTAACGTGTGCAGTCCCCTTCAGTGCACTGAAGAGAGCAGGATTCAGCAGAAGAGCAAATAAAGAAGAGCAAATAAAGAAGGAACCTCTGTGGCTAAACCACTAATCACAGAGCATGACCTGCTGCTTCCAAAATGGCATCTGTTTTGTTATTGAATACTTGTGCCGAGTAAGTACTTCCAAGGAGTAGGAGCTGCAACCTCAGACGCTTCCCCAACTTCATTGGAGTGCTATGAGTGAGACCATTTCCATTTCCCCAACCCCATCAGCATTTCATTCCTGGCCCCACACTGGCCACCCTTCGACCAGCAGCAGTAAACGTTTCCTCTCACCCTACACAATCTCAGCGTCCTCAGCATGATGCTTGAGGACATCCCTGAGAAAATCCTTCTTGCGTCACACTTGCAGATTAATTCAATGCTATTAGCACATATGTCTCAGTGTACTCACTGTATCATAACCTTCAGAAGAACAAACCATGGAGAAATGTCTTTTCTGAGTGAGAAAATGTCTTTAAATAGTCAAAGCAGGCATTTCTGGTAATAGTGTTTTCATTCCAGGAAAAAAAAAATATTTACAAGGTCTTGTACTCAGTTCAGGGAAAGAATTTTTTGTCTCAAATATCAATATCTAAATCCTTTTGGATCTCATTTCTAAAGGGCACTTCTTTTTTCTTACATTTCCTCTTTTTTTTTTTTCTTAAAGATTCTGGCACAAAAATTTTCACAAGATAATTAGCAATAAGAAGCAGGAGAAACTTCCTGCAATACTTGTAAAAAACACATGACCTCTGACAAATCAGGAGAGTTGAATCTAACTCTGATTTCTTTTTTTTTTCTTTTCCTGATGTAAAGGCTTTTTAAAAGGATCACGTTTCACACAATGAATATTATGAAAACATCTCCATCAGATAAGTTAATAATTAAAAAAATAGAGCAGTCTAACACAGACTTTGTGTATTATAAATGTATGGTCTTTAGAAAATTATTTGGTTCCATGCAAACATAAATGCTGTAACAATTTTTTGTAGTTTTCATAGTTTATACAATTACTCAAAGCAAACAATAAAAGAATAATTTTGGATCATGCAGATGGATATCCTATATTCTCCATGAAAATCGTGTGCTTATATTGTCTAGTGGTTTTGTAATATCATGCCAGTGTGCCACAGGATATCTATCATCAAGACAGAGTAAACTTTAGGACTCAAAGAACTAGCTGTCTTGTATCCTCTCAAGCTTATCTCCTGGAAGTGATTTTGAAGCTCATAATATTGAACTAAGCAGGGAGACAGAACTAAGACAGCTAATTCAGCTCAATAAAAACACAAATCTAGTTTTATCAATGTCTCATCATGTTAAGAGTGACTAGGAAGACTTGGTTTGAGCCAGAGGCCATTGAAGTCATATAAAGACTTTCATCAACCCTGGCTTTCAGAAAAAGCTTGTGAGAGTTGGACAAAACAGGAAACTACAGAGTTATGCCAAATAATAGATAAGATACAGTAGGCACATCTGGAGCTCTTGTTTCCTTTTTCTAATGATACAAGAACAAAAGACGTTTAGGTTACATTAAGAGGCACCTTAATAACATTTTAACATGGCTTCTCTTTATCTTGGGGAATTGATTAATTAAGTTCCATTGAAGCCAAGATACACTATTCAAAAGCAAAAGAAAAAAAAACCAAGAACAACAAAAAAAACCCACCACAACTGAGAGATTCATTTGGATTTAAACAGTATATTTTCTCTAATTAATGACAATCTTTTTCAGAATTAATAATCTCATGGTCTGAAAACATTATATTACGTGCTTATGTTGGGCGGTGTGAGTATTGCAGCTGTCTTTCTACTTACTAAGATTATCGGCCAGCACAGCATATACGATTACACTTTTTCAACCTACCACTTATTAATAATAAGTAAATTTACCTCAAAGTCTCTTTATATACTGTAGGCTACAGTCTATATAATCATTTTATACAAAGCTAATTAATGTAACATTTGCCAAAAAAAGTAGTTCCTTCAGACTGAGTACATATGCAATTAGTTGCTGGGATGAGGCCAGTTATTGGCTGATTATGAGATACAGAAGAGGACTGCTGGTCTGGAATATCATAATCTACCCCCACAACAAACTCATATGTATGTCTGGCAACGGAAAAATGCCATTTTCTTTTTCAGACCTATTTATATGCAGCGATTTGCATGACCTCAAACTCATGACTAGAAACAGTCTGTTTTCAGCTAAAACACATAATTAATGTTTCTATCATTAAAACAAACAAACAAACAAAACATTTTGATGAAAACCTTAAGGAGATACTGATATTTCATTTCGGCTTCTCATTTGACTCTGCTTTTGTTCTTGGTGGTGGTTTATTTCTAAATGGAATGAAAAAAACAGACCAAGATTATTTTGGAGGGGTGGGGTGGGGGTGGGGGGATAAATACTCAGGAAACCATGGAGGATGAAATGGGGTCTTTGCTATAATGTTACTTAAGAGTGGGTTAAGGTAAGACTCAGGTGTAATACCTTTTAGGGATAAAGTTCACTTAAATAAAACTACCAAACAAACAAACTAGGTCATATAAAAATAAGAGACCCAACTTTGAAAATTTGACAGTTCTGACTGTAGGATGTTGGAGAGTTAAAGACAGAAACATAATTAAGAAAATTAAAAGATATGGAAAAATAGTCTTATGGAAAACAAATTAAACATTATAGGTCGCTAAGTACAGGTATTTCCCCAGAGCGAAAACCGGCAAAGGAGGAGCTGAGAATATAAAGAGCATCAGAGATCTTTACATCTGCAGCTAGTAAGTTAGGTGGGTAATGGTATTAAGTACCAGCATTTCATGTGGTTCAGCTGTTCAATGGATCTTCACTGACAGCATTAAAGGTGTGGCTGAAGTATGTGCATACATACGTATAGTTGTCTATTTGCATCTGAAGTCTGTGCTTACATCTAATTTCTGTTTGCAGAAAGATCATGGTTAATGAATCTATAATAATAAGAGTTCTTTTTAAAATATATCTGTTCACAAAGTTTTCCCATATACACGGAAAAGAAAAATGAAAAAGGGAACCAGAAGTTTAAGTTTCTATACAGAAATGAAGCATATTAAAAGGGTTTGTTGCACAACTTCTTGTATTTTAAATTGATGGATTTGTAAAGTGATATAGTTGACTGTGTCTCTTTGAACTTCTACTGACACAAGTTTTTTTCTTAGGCTGTCTTGCCCAAGGAAAGGCTTCTTTGGAAAAGAAACACTTCACTTTGTGACCTCTTTAACCTTTTAAAGACCCTCAAGATCTTGCCTGTAGGAATGTCAATCAAGAAACCTCAGGCCTGACTGCCTCTTTTTTTTTTTCTTTTTTCTTTTTTTTTTTGTTATTTATTGCAAAAGTGCTTAGGTAGAGACATTTATCATAGGTGTAAGACAGTACTCAATGAAAGGCTGTGGGTTCTACCCATCTGTGAAATGTCCATCTAGGGGAAAATAACCTGTGGATGTTTTGTATTTGTGTCACCGTATCACTATTTGTTAGCAGACAAATATACCAGTCAAAGTATGTGCTACCCCATATGGTCTATATTGCTTTGATTGAAGAAGCCAGTTGCTAGCACTTGAAACTTGCGTAAAAGCTGAAAATTACAGAGCAAGTAAAGACACTGAGTTTTTACAATGCCTTGAACAACTGATTCAGGATGAATTTCATTATTACAGATGACAATTAAAGGTCAATATAGACTTATTCTTGAAGTGGAGAGAAAAACTGGTTTGCAAGAGATGAGCAACTGTATTATAAATGATTGGACTTAACTGACACAATTATGCCAATTTAAGGTTTTCTACCTGAGGGAAAAAATAAATATTCAAATATAATAAATTACTAAAAACCACAGAAGTTCTTTCTTACGGTGATTTCAGAAACTGAAATTTTATATTACTAATAGTGAGCATATTGTTTCCTTCAAGTGGATTATATTACCCATAAACTTTACAATTAATATTGTATGGGAATGAACACTGGTATTTTTTGTAAAGGTAAAATATGGCAGAAGATAATAAAAATCCAAACTTAAAGCACAGATTATGTAAGCATTTCCTTTATTGAGTACATAAAATTCTATGATTAATTTTGCTTCACAAAGTTTTTTCCTTTTATTTATCTTTTCTTCCTGAGAATAGTGCAGCAGAAGCTAGTTTACTGTTCAGTATATTGAAAGGTTTTAGGAGAAAGTTAAATATCTAGTTTATTATGGCCTGCCATAACATCATCATAAAAGTGCTGTGTGTTGTATCCAAAGGGAAAGCCTAAAAGTAAATACTGTTTTCTCTGCATGAAATTACAGGAGTGGGAAGTGGGACAAAAACTGAAGTTCCATGGAACAAAATAATTGTATATAATTTGCTGTAATTATAATAACTATAGATATAAAACTTATTCTAATTAATAAAGAAATAAAACAACAAAATCTCCTGGCAAAGCCTTGTGCATGGATATTTAAAATGAAAAGGCATGACTCAATTTTTAAAATTCTTGTGTTATAAATAAAGACCCTTGTCTTTCACATTCAGAGTTGGGAGCTTCTTTTTTTTTCAGATAAGTTTTTTGTTTTGTTTTGGTGGGGTTTTTAGTGTTTGTTGGAACGTGTCCTGGATAATAACTCTTTCAGAAGTACAGATTGATAAATTTTGGCATCATTATTTTTCCTGGCAGGATTCTCCAGTAATTAAATAAAAACAAATAAGTTTTGTTGCATGCGTATGATGGCAGGTCCTGATAACAATATTGGCAAACGTGCATCAAAAGGAAGAACATGTCATCCTGGATCTGTTCCGATATTCTAAATAATCTCTAGAAACTAGTTTTAAATCTCTGTTATTTTTGCTGTTAAGTAGAGGTATCATTAAAAAAGAAATATCAAGTCCCTCAAGCCAAAAGTAGAACAACTATGCAATGCCTGTCCTGTTTGTGAACTCTGGTGAAGACCAACGAAGCCTTTGAGCATTACCTTGTATGTTTTCACAGATGTTTTGGACTTTACTGTATATCTGAAATTTTCTTGCTTTTTCTCCTTCCTTTCTTAGTGCCTGCTAAATACTTAAATCTTGGGAGACCAAGGAAGAAGTCCATACTTTCTACTTATATTTTCATATAGTGGAAACACATTATTGTCCTATTTGGACATTTATAGTTCCTGAATATACATAATGTAGCAAACATAATTAAGTAGAATTATCACCCTGAACTGTGAAATAAGCGGGTCCTACAGGTTGGGTGAGAACATAACCTGCAGGTTTCATCTAGCCTCTGGTAGAACAGAAGCTTTTAGGAAAAGTTTGATTACAACAAGAGAAGCTGTACATTTGATGACTAAACATTTTTCTTAGAATTTGAGTCAGTGTTGAACATGTTTCTTGAATGCTAGAACGAACATAGTGTGCCTCCTTGAGTTAACTTAATGTTCACTGAGGATGAGAGATGAAGTTATTCTCCACACAGCAACCTTTAGAGAAGATATGAAAACTAACATTTTGGTGTACATAAAGCTTAAGTGTAGTAACATACATTCAGCAGTAGTTTTTAAAATATAGAAACACTGTTGGTTTTTTTATTCTTTAATGGGGGATTTTCTCCTACCCAGGTTCACTTTCTAGTTGTATTTGAATATTGCAAACAGAACAGTCTCTTCAGGTTTCTCCATGCATAAAAATAGTTTGCACCAGAGATGCATCTCTATGGAAAAATATTTGGCTTACTCCATCCTATGTTCTTCCATCATTATCCCACAGAGTCTTTCTTCTTCAAATATCCCCAGTTCTCATGTCTTGAACCAGTATGTGCAACTCTTT
>NW_010259635.1:43347-76446 GCF_000690775.1 Eurypyga helias
CATACCGGGTTTTGGGTTGAGGTTTGGGATTTTTCCCTCTGGGTTTTGGAGTGGGTTTTTTTCTGTTTGGTTGGGGTTTGGTTTGTTCTGTGTTGGTGTTTTGATTTTGGGGGGGTTTTTTGGTTTTGTTTTGGGGGTGGGGTGGGCAGGGATTGGTGGGGTTTTTTTCCCTCCTTGTGGACCTTTTACTACTTTAAGCACTTGGAGCTGAAAACATGAAAACAGTAATTATGTTGCAGGCCATAGGCATCACTGACTGTCCAAAGTAAACAGGGACAAGTGATATGTCGCATGGACCCTGCCAAATGGAAGCCACAGAACACATTTTTGGAGTACTAGATGTAGTAGTATATATGGTGGCTTTTCCTTCAATTAACTCTGACGAGAACAAAGGGTGACCCATAAAATCTTGGACATCTATGCTGGGGCCTAGTTCAAGTATAAAGTAGCTAAATTTAGATGTTTGTTTAAGGACCAGGTATCAAAAAATCCCTTTGCATTCAGACAGATAAATTCAATATAATGAGGATAAAACATCTGTCAAGACGGTATTTACTTTCAGGTGATCTAACTTGCTTTGAATCCTACCGACATTTTTTAAACACCTAAGACTTAACGAGGCAAACTCGAGCCCAACAACTTCTTTTTGCATGTGGGCAAGAGTGCTGAGCAAGAAACAATGTTACAGTCTCCATATTAGGCTGGGGGTTGTCAGTGCCAGCAACTTTTCCACATTTGAGCAATGATCAATACAACAATCTTGAAAGCAGTGTACAGTTCACAAACTACAGAAAAGGGACCACACTATTTCATCATATATCCCTATACAGGCAAATAATTTCTATGCCCTTTTGTCCCTTGGATTTACTAATAAAATCTCAGAAGCATTCCCTTTAATTGAAAGAGGGATAGTACATTTTTTGATGTAGACAAATGTTCAGTTGTCTATGAAATGAAAAATCCAGCTCATTCTCTATAAATCTTCAAAATCCAAATGTGGATTTTGTTTAAATAAATGACAGAGGACTAAAAGCTTCAACCCACCAGAATAATTCTTCTGGTGATGGTAAATCTGTCTTCTGCGGATTGCTTCTCAGCTACACTTTGGTTACATGCTTGCGTTACTTCTTAAAGCAGTTTTATGACCCATCTTACAGACGAGCCCATGTTTCTATGTCCCTGTGTCCCATTACCTACCTACAGAAACAGCGACTTAGTTCAAAGACCTGCAGTCTTTCTGTTGTCCTGATATGATTGTTTTGTCTCTGGTAGGTAATCGGCATTGTTTCCAAATGTCTAATTTGAATTAGAGACAGTTAATAATGAATAAGGTAACCTTAGTGAAGCAAGGGGTGGTTGTTTGTTTCTTAAACTATAATTTCAAGAAATAAACTCACTATTTGCAACTTATGCTGTCATTAGCTAAAGTAGCATAAACAGCATTTGAGATGTAGAACACATTTAGAAATTGCATATACAGTAAGTAGGCAGCTGACATTGATAACCTCAAGCCAGCCACAGAAACTCCTGCTTTAGTTTTCATTTAATAGGTAGCAACATAATAAAGAAAAAAAATCACCATCTTAAACAGCATTCTATGTGGGAAGGATCAGAGATAATTTCACATTCAGTGAAAACGGTTTGCTCTTAACAAAATTTAAACAACCTTGAAAACAGCAATTATCCCTCTTTGTATAGTGCATGAGTAGTTTTTGTCTATTTATTCCCTTGAATAGTGATGTGATGACACACAATTCTCAGTAAGATGTTTACATCAGAGGTTAGCCAAAACCATAAAAATATTTTAAGTGGGTGATAATATTTTAGTAGATTTAGCTACATTTATTATCCAAGAGATTTGATGTTTCTGCTTTTCTTTCCTTTTGACAAATTTGAATTTGTTGACCGATAGGAATCCTTTGATGGTCTATTTTTATTTACCTTTTTAGAAATCATGAAGTGTTGCCTTTTCCCATTGGAAATCCATCAGGTAGTCATTTAAGATATATTTCTAACTGATTGAAATACGGTATTAAAGATTCAAAAAAGCATGAGTTGATTTAATAAAATGTAATAAAATCTTACGATAAAATCCAAAATTCTTGGGCAACATTTTCAACCCCATATCAACTTACTTGTAGCTGCTTTAGCATGATTTCATAGCTCTTTGCAATTACTTCCACAACTCTTCCTGATATTTTTCAGATTTTCTTATAAAACTCATAAAATCACCTCTGTGATAAAATGCCAGTAAACGTATTTTAACAAACAAAAATAGATAAGGAAATGCATGGAAATCCTTTCCCAGTTTTAACAGTGCCAAAAGCTAAGCACTTGCTTAAGAACATATACCTTCAAGCGGAGAAGTAATTTTGGGATTCATCTTCCTTTTTTTTCCCTGTTGCAAATAAGCACATAAGTAAATTAAGTTGTTGGGTTTTATTCAGTTAAAAGTTAAATGCAGAGTGCATAATTTTTTATTTTTTTCTTAACAAAGTTATTTTTAAAATACATCGTATTCATCATACTGATCAAGAATAATGTTAGCAGACTCCTTCGTCCAGGCAATATTAACACGTTTGCCTGAGCTTGATTCAGAATTCAATAGCTAGGCCATGTTTTCAATAAAGCACATGCCTTAGCTGCACAGTATTTACAGTATTCTAAGATACAAAAGTGATTAATTATGGAACCATGTTATAATAACAGCCACAGGCAATAATTCAGTAGAGTACAGAACAATAATGTGATTTGACAGATGAACCACTTAGTGGATAAGGAATTACTTGACTGGATGGTCGCACTCAGAGACTTCTGGTCAACAGCTCAATGTCCAAGTCAAGATTAGAATCGAGTGGCAGAGACATGGTGGATGCCCCGTCCCTGGCCATCTTCAAGGCCAGGCTGGATGAGGCTTTGAGCAACCTGGTCTAGTGGAAGGTGTCCCTGCCCATGGCAGGGGGGTTGGAACTGGATGGTCTTTAAGGTCCCCTGCAACCCAAATGATTCTATGATTCCATGAGTTGGTAGTGGGACTGGCACTGTTCAACATCTTTGCCAGTGACATGGCTGGTGGTATTGAGTGCACCTTAATCAAGTTTTCTGAAGACACAAAACTGTGTGGTGCAGTTGACACGCTGCCATCCAGAGGGACCCTGACAGCCTGGAGAGATAGGCCCCTGCTAAATTTATGACGTTGTACAAGACCAAGTGCAAGGTCCTGCACATGGGTGGGGGCAATCCAACAAAGTACGGGCTGGGTGGAGAATGGATAGAGAGCAGCCTTGGGGAGAAGGACTGGGGGGTACTGGTGGATGAAAAGATGGACATGAGCCGGCAGTGTGCGCTGGCAGCCCAGAAAGCCAACTGTATCCTGGGCTGTATCGAGAGAAGTGTGGCCAGCAGGTTCAGGGCGGGGATTCTGCCCCTCTACTCTGCTCTTCTGAGACCCACCTGTAGTACTGCATCCAGCTGTGGAGCCCTCAACATAAGAAGGATAGAGACTGGTTGGAACAAGTCCAGAGGAGGGCAGCAGAAATTATCAGAGGGCTGGAGCACCTCATGTCCTCATGGGGACATGCTGACAGAGTTGGGCTTGTTCAGCCTGGAGAAGGGTCCAGGGAGACCTTATTGCAGCCTTCCAGTAACTGAAGGGGACTACAAGGAAGCGGGAGGTGGTGGGAGGGCCAGGAGGGTGGGGTAGGTGGGATTTTAGCATGCAGAAAATCATGCTGTATATGAAATATGATGGAATAAGAATTTCTGTTGGTTTTTCATTACTACTGTTCTTGTGTCTTCTCCAGTGGCCACTAGTAGATTCTTTCTAATTCACTTTAGGACAGAACTGGTTTATGATCAAAATGAAGAATGGTTATAGATGAGTGAAGCTTTTATTTAGGGTATTAATTCTAGTGCTGCTGATAAAAAGATTCCTTTTCTTTCATGTTCTGTCTCACAGGTGAAGGAAGTCTATTGTACTTTACTGGGTTTGTTTCACATGGTTTTTAAAAATGTTTATAACTAATGCATGCCTTAAATATTTGGGTCAGGTTTCAGACATTTCTTAAGTATTGTTTCAGTCCTTTTCTGCCTTAATAATTATATTCTGTTGCTTCCATAGAAACAGCAAACAGAACACAATGGAACTGGAATTAAGTCAACCTGTTGTTAAATCAATGGCAATGGCAAAGCACTGTCTGAAATATTTTATAGCTGTTGGAATGTCATTAAATATTAAGGAAAATAGCTCAATTAACTCTTTTGCCATATTAGTCTTACAGTTTTTTGGAGACTTAGTATACCATCATACCTCAGATCAACCTTTTTTCCGGTATTGCATATTTTATTTTTAAATATGCATTTAAGCAATTTAAATTTTGTTAGAAAACACTAGTGGGTGTTTTTAATTAAGTGCAGAAGTGCTCCAAAATTAATAATTAAGTACTACTCCTATTCTCAGTATTCCATGTGTATTAACTAAAGTCTCATATGAGAACAAGATTTTAAAGTGCTCTAGAGAGCATTAAAATTTTATGGGGCCAAAAGCAGCAGACACAGAAGTACTCAGTAGGTCTTGTCACTACAAAATGTGGAAAGTGACTGTCAAACTCTCACTCTATGCCACAATAGGGACTGGCCCTTCACTTGCTTTCCATCGTCAAATGTAAAAGAATTAACAAGAAGTGGATGATGGAAAACTGCAAAAGTAGCCCCCCAAAGACCCTACACAGCAGGACTCTGGGCACCTTTCCAGTGAGTTTTAAGCAGAAATAAAGACTTGCAACATCCAACCAAGATAGTGAAATTTGAGGAAAACATCATTTACTGAAGGATGAAAAGAGAAATGAAGTTCTTATCTCAACCCACAGGCTTTCTTACTTTTACCCTTCTGATTCTCTCCCCCATCCCACAGAGGTGGGAGGGTGAGTGAGTGGCTGTTTGGTGTTTGGTTAACAATTAGGATTAAACCATGGCACAGCTATATTATTCCCTAAACACAGGTTTATTAGAAATGTAAGAGAAAAAAGAAATAGGAAAAGAGGTCTATCTAGCAGAGTGTCCTGTCTCCAACAGTGACTGCTAGCAGATGCCTAGGTAAGAGGGTAAGAGGATAGTTACAGTAAAAACAGCTGGTGATACTTCTTTACATGACTCTCCAAGCTTTTGACTGTGCTGACTGAGAGTGTCTCAAAGGTACCACCTTTATAGTATGTGGATTTTTCCTGTCTGAATCTCTCTCTTGTCCTTAAAGCTTTGTAAATTGAGAATAAAAAGCCCCCCCAAAAAATAGACAACAGAGTCAAATTTTTAACTATACTTACACTGAAAAATCACAAAATACTGCCAATGGAGTATTAGTTGATATTATTAAGTTCTTCACCAAGAAACTGAAAAAAAAGCGCACTTTCTCTGTCAGAAACTGGTGTGTTGTGGTCTGCAGTATCAGAAGCTGAAAAAGTCCTTGAATTGGTGGAAACACTCATCAGTAACAACTAAAAAAAACCAGTGTTAGCAGTCCTTTTCTCAAGGCAAATCCAAAACACAGCCTCATATGAGCTACTGTGAAAAAAATTAACTCTGTCCTAACTAAAACAGCACATAGTGTCAGACCAGATAGGGGTTTAAAAGCTATTAAGACAAACAAAAATACTTATATGAGCTAATTTTTTATTAAAAAAGAAAAAAAATTAATGAATATGATTGGGTTTGGGTTTTTTTAATTAATCTTGTCTTTGTGGTCACCTCACACACTAAAATACCTTAACTGATAATAAATTTATAAAATAAGGATTAGGGTTTTCAAAACAACAGTGAAAAGTACATTTCATTCCACACAATCTGATATTAAGTATAATTCATTAATGCGCCTCATAACTTTAAAATTAACTCTTTATTTAAAATCCCTTCTAACTAGGAACTATTGTGAATGTCTCAAAAATCATTTTAACAGTTTATCATTAAAGTAATAATGTCCATTGTAATGTCTATAAATAACATGTCCTTCCAGCTTATAAAAGTCTTCTGGCTTGCTCACCCCCTTAGGGTGAAATAAATCTCCAGCAGCACTTTCGATGGTTATTAGTAGCTTTCATATTGCAAGTGGTTAAAGGCATCCCATGAGGTGCCACAGTGATCTTCATTACAGGTATTTTTCTATTTTTGTATCTGCTCCTGTTTACTCTGCATCACATTATTGTTTTACTTCCAGTGTATTCTAGATTGTTGCCCCACTCTACTTCCTCCTCTAGAAAAAAATCAACCCCAGAAGAACTCACAAAGTTCTGGTGTGAATGAAAAATTGCAATGTGATGTAATATCTTATGGATGCTAGAAAACACTGCACTACATACCACATCTTTTAATCTTTAAACAGTGGTGGTTTCAAACAACTTTTTCACATTTGCATTTATCAATGTTTTTGCTATACTTCACAATATTTCCAAGTAACCTTATTTTTATAAACAGACAACTGATTTTAGAATAATGCATATTTGTACTTTACAAATGAGTTTTCTACACAGGCAAGGTAAATGAAAACTGAATTTTGAATTAAACAGGTAAATTTTTCATCTTGATATATAAAACCTTATTGTGAATACCTTAGGCGTGTGTACAATGCATGCTTTTCATTTACATGGGTCATAAAAAGCAGGCAGAAAATTTTATGAAAATATGTTTTAAATTGACCATTATGTCTGAACAGAAAAAAACCTCTGTGCCTTGAAATTGTTTTCTTGTGCATCGCAGGATACATGACTCCTGCAATCTCCAAAGAGATGTAAGATATTAATCCATCAGGAAACCTCAGCTGCCAGAGGTGAAACTGGTGAACTCATGTCTATGTGAAATCACACATTCTGAAAGTGACCTTGTTCTAAGAGAATACATTAAATATAGCTTCTTTTTTTCCTTTCTGTCAAAGAAACGGTGACAAATTTACGGTGGCCTTATTTGGTACAATGACAAAGAATGCCCTCTAAAATTCCCTAGGCTTTCTTTAAAAAAATAACACAAGTTGAGAAGGGAATTGAATGTGCTCAAACACTTAAATTCTGCAAACTCTTTTTCACACCAGAACATACGTTAGCGCTTTTGTGTTAAAAGTCTTAGACTGTTAAGAACAGATAATATGAGTTATTATAATCCTCAGCTATATGCTCTGAATTTCCAACTCTAAGAGCTCAAAGACTTTTTTGCCTTTTTTGTGTGTGTTTTTTCGTTTTGGTTTGGTTTGGGGGTTTTCTGTTTATTTGTTTGTTTTGGGCTTTTTTTTTTCCTTTCGGAGGTCCCTTGAGCAATTCCAAAAACTTAGCTTATAACTATTAAGACTTATGCTTATAACACAGCTCTTACTGCTTTATGTGAGAAAGCAAAGGTGAGAGGCCACAATCTATTCAGTCTTTGATTTACATTTGTGTCTTTGGGACATTTCATTGCAAACTGAGTAGCAGCTTCTGCAGTGCACTGGTACTGAATGGGGATTTTCAAATAAAATACAATATCTGATGCACTGCTGTGCACACTACATCTCATTCTGAAATACTCCAAAACAGAATGGGAGACAACAAGGCAGACTGTTACTGTTTAAAGCAATTCTTTATCACTTAATGTGTCTCATGAAGCTACTAAAATGAATGGAACTATTTGCAGATAAACATAGTGTGTATAAATGTGTTTAAAGTACTAGATCAGGCTACGTATTATCCAATGAAATCTTACTCATTCCATTTTTTGTTGAAAATGCAACAATCTGAAAACTTTGAGAATCAAGACCATCAGATATTCCAGTTCTTTTGTATACTGTGCTCACAGTCCCAAGAAATAAAAACAAATGCTTAAATGCAAAGTTTAAACACATGATTTAATATGGCCTTATGTGCAAAAACATTTAAAGTGATCTATATAGGATTTCAAAAATTAAAGCCAACAGTTCTTTTCACGACTTTGCATTATATCTTTCTCTGGTACTTCATTGTACTTTACTGTAATCAATCATATATGCCTTTTTTAGGTGAAAGAGTAAAGAAAACCAAAAAGTAGTTAAAAATGTCACTTTAAGTATACTAGGAAGATTAAATTAACTGATGAAGTCTAAGACACAGAAACAGTTGTAGATATTGTTAATACTGTGAATGGGAACCCTACTGATGCTCATGAAAATGAAGAGAACACCTTGATATCTTGCTCCAAAGATCTAGGATATAACAAACTTACCTGGCTTCTTTTGTGATCTAAACCCTGGCTTTCCACGGAGTATGAGATCAAAGTCTTTATGTCCTCCATGGCAACTTACAGCACCTTTTAAAAGGGTGAAAACCACGATAGGTGATTTGATTTCTGATGAAAATTGACTCTCTGTGGCATGAATCATGGTTGTCTGTGGTAGATAACATCTGTTCCAGGTTTAACCGAGCATAAAATAAACATTCCATTCAGTCATCCTCCCCTCTACTTTTACTACTGTCACACCCAGCCAACACACACACACATAGAGCATCTCTTAACTCCTGCATCAAGGGAAAGGCACATTTCTCCAGCATTATTAAAGCATAAAATTCAACACCACGCATACTTATATATAAATACATTGTTTGTATGGACTTTCACACACAGACATAAGTGTGTATAAAACACACTCTAACAATACACGTGCTCTTCATCCCTCTCCCTCGGAGAGAATACACAATACATGACATACAATAGCAGTACAACTTCGTGTGCTGTTGGAAGATGCTGGTGAACTGTATAAGAAAACCGATACAAAAGAGATAACAGAGAATCTGCTTTTATGAAAACTTTTGGAAGCTCTTCAAATAAAAATGCTAAGGCCATAAACACTGCCAAATTGTACACCACATGGCTGTAAAATGTAAGAATGCTCCACTCAATTTTTAAATGTTACTCAAAGGAGCAACTACTACAGACGATTTACATTGCTGGGTTTTGACTGAAGGAATGTGCTGGCATTTCTTCTGGAAGCTGAAGTACTGCACCTTTACAAGCTTTCCAATAACACAACTGGCTGAACATCAGACAAATAATAAATAGGAATGTTTGTGTGTATCCTACACAGCCATGGTTTAAAGATGAGGAGAAAGCTGCCAACTGGATGAAAAGAAATGAAAGCAAACACAGTACTGTAAAATCTACACACAGTATCTTACGTAAAGAAAGTACATTTTATGACACTGACTGTCAGGCAGCTTGTGTTAAAAAAAAATAAATAAATTAAAAAAGCATGTCTGTGTCCTGGACTTCAAAAGAGAGGGGAGAGGGAACTGTGAATGGTAATTCAAAAATTTAAATCTGAAGAAATGCAGATGAAAGAAGGCATCACTGAAACAAATTGCTGAAGTTATTTAGCCCGTGTTGACTTAAACAATGAAGCCACTGACTCAACCATTATTATGTAAAAATGCACTTAAATGATCATTATTTATATAGAACCTAGAAGTCTAAGATTAATCAAACATCTACAGTAACTTTCTAACTTCTGCAGCACCATGTCGATACAACAATTCACAACAGAAGAATTTGCAAAATATGTTAGAGAATGTCTTCCTTGTTGTACAGGCCATACTATGAGTATTTCCCATTTTAATATAAGAAGCACCATGACATTTCTATCAAGACTTTTTTTTAAATTATAATACACTATAATTTTGTATATTTAAAAAAAAATTTATCTATTTGAAATTAAACCACTGAATAAACCATATGTTACTCAGAAAATACAGAATAACTTAGAGATAGGAGGGGGAGGGGGGGGGAAAAAGGCCTTTCTATTATTAATTTTACTGCTAAAAATTTGGCAAAATAAGTTATAAAAAAAAAATCAATTTCTGACTCGCAGTATCTGTCAAGAGAGGAACTATTTAGGTAAACCAGATGTGGAATTTCTCAAAATTGGAATGGCTAACCACCCGCCTATTTCCTTGGCAAGATATTTTATTTCAAAGAGGAAAGGCCTACTATAGTGCTTAGGAAAAAGGGCAGCCACCATGGTGGAAGTTAAAAACTCAATCTTCATCAGTGGTAAGTTGCACTGTAGAAAAGAAAACTCGGAAATGCTTAGCATACATGCTAAATCTTTCTTTCTAACCCCTGTGATCAGCAGAATAACCTATTTACATAATTTTCTTTGTAGACTTTTACTGAGGGCTTTTAATATTGCCAAGACCTCTATGGTTATCTTTTTGTTCAATCCGGTTAGCTAAAGTAGGATGAGGTGCCATGACCACTCTTTGCTCAAATGCTAACTGACATCACCCCAGTGCCTCTGTAAACTACAGTCCATAGTCAAGTATGTAGAAAACTGAATAATTTTTCTAACCCTGTTTTTTTGGTAAAATACTCAGTGATTAGCATGCTTCTAAAGGGTATGTGTCTTCAAACCACAGTTAAGTCTGCTGGGATCATTTATGCCCTCTGTCATTTGGGGTTCATACCACTCCTGTTTCAAGTAATAGAGGGTTTAGTATACTGAAGTACAGAAATATTCATGATAGTTCAGATTCCTGGAGAAGATCCGTTACCTTGAGCTCATTTACTTTGCTGTTTCCTAGCACATGCTGTCTGTTCTGTAGATCTACACAGAAATTATCCACACCTTTTTCTGTCACTGCTTCCCCAATTTACCATGTAAGTTTTCTTAACAGCTTAATATTGCTTTGTATATTTTTATTTTCCTTTTATTTTCTCAACTTTCCTCTTACTTCCAAAAGATATTGTTGTTTTCTATTATTATATAGTTTAAACAAAAATACTACTCCATCAAGATAGCACTTTTCTAATTGGACTCCTTAAACAGGAAAAGAGCCTAGAGTATGTCAGGAATCCAAGAACAATTCTCTGAAACATAGTTTTTAATCATGTAATACTATTACTGGTCATATTACTAATTACATTAATAGGAGTTGCTTTCCATTTTTGGAAAGCAAACAACTCTGAATGCCTACTACCTCACAATTAGTTACTTTTATATCTTAACTTATTCATAACAGAATGCATCTACTATTCCAGATCAGGACCCTGACTGGGAATTCCTCACCAAATTGTATATATCTATTTAGACAGGTACCTTTCATTACTTTGTTACATTAACAGGTTATTTATTGCAGAGGCATCCAAGTGTATTTTAAGACCTTTATAGCTTCTCCGATCCTAACACCATTCAGCAGCAATTAAATGTAGCAACATTTATGCATAGCAGCAGTTGAACAGCAGTTTGCATGATGCCATCACACAAGAAACTTTAGGCAACATTTTAATTAACTTGTATCAGGAACCCTCTTGAAGCTCTGGCTGAGTGAATATGGCTTTCATTCTGTGACTAATGGACTTAATCTGTCATTCCTAAACTAAAGGAAAAATCTAAATTAAGGTGTTTATCTTGGTTTTCTTTCTCTGTGCCTATATATTTATAACCACATTTTCTTTTTCCTCTGCAGCACTCCCCTTTTTTTTTCTGCACAGATAAGTGGTCTTATAGGCCAGCCCAGAAGTGGCTCTTTCTCCGCATAGCTTGCTTTGTAGCAGGGGCTTGGTGGTGTCTAAAGGCAGCTTTCATCTTCTGAGTCATCCAATTCTGTGTCCTACACAGATGTTGGATTGCAACAGTTCCAAAAATTGTTTACACATACATAACCCGGGAAAAAAAAAAAGAGACTACTGTATTAGTAGCAAATGTAGCTCTTTCTCAAATAAGTTTTGATTTTCTGCAACAGATAGATACTGGATATTAAACCTTCCCTGTTGTTACAAAATATTTGCATCATTAATATTTTTCCATGACACATTTTTTAGGTAAAAAAAGCAGTTGTATGCCACATCATCTTATAATATTAAGCTTTTTTTTAATTATTGACTGGAGTCAGGGTTTTTTAAACTATTTATAAAACATCCAGGTTCAGTATCCACCATATAAATAGATGATATCCAGTCTGTTGAGGAATGAGGAAGTGGTTGATTTTCTCTAGTTTTCATTTTAATCATGAAAAAACCCAAACCAAAACCTCTGCCTGTTAAGGAGAGTTATCCTTGACCTTATTGTCATGAGTTTGCAAAAACAAACTAGTTGCCTGCCACAGATATGTGACTATCCACCTACTGTCTATCCCTATTTGTGTGTAACCAAAATCTCCCTTGTGAACACATAATTAGAGATGGTTGGAAGCTGGAGTTGTGAAGCCACAGGGTATTCAAATATCCTGTAAAAGTCAACTTTCTTTGGTTCTTCCTTTAAAAAAAATCAGAACAGTTGTCTCTTTTTAGTCAATATTAAACAGTTCCACTATTAAACAGTTCCTATAGAGGCATATCTGTAACATCCTTCCAGACTTGTCTGTGAGCCAGAAACTGGGGAGATGAGGCAGAGATGAACTGGACCAGAAGGAAGGCAGCGAGAGATGTAGCTGAGATTGCCAAAGTCAGGTGAGTTCCACAAATGGTTTGTTGTTCTTCTGTTTTGGAGAGGAATCTACTTCTGGATCAGCTACATGTTTCTTAACTGAAGATCCATCAAAACTGGCAGGTCCCATAAAAACATTGGTCTTGCCAAATCAGCACTTTCCAAAACTGTTTAAAAAAAAGATTCCTAACCAGATGTCATCCCTATTATCCAGGTTTTGCAAAGAGCTTTCATTTACTTAAACCTCAGAAATGTGAAATAACAAAAAGACAGCCCATTAGCTAGAGACTTATAATTCATTTTGTCTGGCCTTTTTTATGTTTGTTTTACAAGTTTGTTCTCTCACCCAAATAACTGCATCCTCTATTTATTCCCAGCCTGAAATACACTTCATAGAATTAAATGTTTCAAAATAATATGATTTATACAGTCAGCTGCATGTATGACATTCCTGTAGAGAAATATCAGTGAATTGTAAACGCAGGTTAATAAAGACAAGGAAATCACCTCTTGGATTGCTCTGGAAACACTAAGAGTTATTAATTTAGTCTTCAAGATATATATATATATGCATGCATCAGAGGTGCTTTGAGTCATAGAGATTAACTTTGTTGATTGATACGGGGGTAGGTGCAGGGGTTCCATTTCACAGAAGAATCTTGCTTGAACTTCCTCAGTTTGCAATAAGCAACATTTGAAAGACCAACTCAGTATCAGTGCAGTAGCAATGTCACAATCTCATCTTATCCAAGATGAAAACCATCTTTGGTAACAAAAAAAAAAAAGAAAAAGAAAGCAAAAGCCAGAAAGCTTTCCCTGAGGGGAGTAATTTGTCATATACATAGATATTTGACTATACTGTCAGTCTCATGCTTCAGGTGTACAGGGCTGGAATTAATACAACTGACAGCTATAGCATGAAATTCATAATATCCTAAAATACCAGTTATTTCTTATACTTTATTTACTCAGTAAAAATCTATCTCCCAGAACTAACAGCTGGAAGCTACATCAATGAAATATTTTACAGTAATTAGACTCACTCCAGTTTAAAAAAATAAAAACAGGAAACATTATTGAATTTTGTTGAATGTTTTCCTTCAGGAGAATCAGCACACCAGTTACAGCTGTAGAGATTTGAGCAGGACTACTCAATACTTATGACCAAAAAAATGTAGTGATATGACCAGCATAATTAAGGATGAAAATTTTCAGATTCTGTCTAAAAATGAAAAAAAGTTACTCAATATTTTTATGAGAGAAAGACTTCTTAGAACATGAATCACTTATGCCAATTCAGTCTTATAATGTATTCCTTTATCCTTTTGTTTGTTTTGAATTTGTTTGTCTGTTTGTGTTATAGGTCTGCTATTAGAAACAGTGGACATTTGTTACATGCTAAACAGATGTTAATTTGTGCTCTTTGTAAAACTCAGGCACCTGGAGACACTAGTTAGTGAGCTCAAGCTGGGCAAAAGAAAAAGAACTACAAATGAAATCTGAAAATTAAATAGTGTTTTCTATCCCCTTCAGCTCTCCAGAGTCCTGAAAGATTACCAGAATTGTATTTCTGGACCAAGGCATGGTGGACAATAAAATTAGTGGACTAATTTTATTTTTTCAGAATGGGGTTTTGTTCCCTCTAATGAAATATTTTGAATCAAGGCCAGAGATTAAAACCAAAGCAGGTATCCTCAAATCTTAACCTGGTGTAGGAAGCTCAGGTAAAGATCATAATTTGAAAATGGCAGACCTAACCATAAATGTTTAACCACAAATGCACATTTACTTTTCACAGACTCTGCAAAGCTTAGTTTGCAAACTAAGGTGTGTTCATCTTATCTCTGGTATTGTCTATAAATTTACTCCCCCACTTCCTAACATAGACTCTGTGTACAATAGGAACCATGCTCTACCAGTTAGATATGAGTTGTTTCTGGTAAACTCAAGAGTTCATATTTTACATTTAAAGTATGCTTAACCAGGTATAAAATGAGGTTTATTTTGTTTCTATAAATACATTTCCTTTCAAAGTCATGCTGAAGAAGCAGAAATTTTAAAAGAAAACAAGGATGAATCTTCAAATCATCTTTCAGACCAATGCCAGCATGAAGTTTACTCCTTAAGAACTGCAAATCAGGCAGTTTTAGAAAGATATTTTTAGTGTAACCACTGTCACTTAGAGCTCATTTTGGAAATGAACATTGTGACTGATGCTTCTCAGGAATGGTCATCTTTTGAAGAACTACTATATTCAGAACTGCCAAAAGCAGAAACTTAAAAATATGTCCACCTTCATATTGCCATTATTACACTTGTAGTAAAATATAAGACAAGTGTCTTGTATCTCATTCACAGTATCTTAAAGCAAAATGAAAGGGCTCTTCACCAGCCATCCAAAGAAAAACAAACCAGAAGTAAGTTTGCCAAAGGCCACTTTTTCAGCTTTTAAAACACTCCTAATGCATTTTAGCAACATTTTGTGGATGAGGTCAGGGCAGGAAGGGTTTTTCTTGTTTATTTTTGGGGTTAAGGTTTTTTTGTTTGTTTTCTTTTAGAGTTGTGTTCTTTTCTTTCACTCTGCAGCATATTTAACACTCCCATCAGAAAATACCACTTTCTGAAATGCATAAATGTGAAGATATCTTAGAAGGATGACAGTAGGTTATTAAATATAGGAATGATATTATGAAGTAACAAGCTAAGCCAGACACATCATGACACTTAAGAGATCTGAGACTCAAAGAAAATGGATCTGAAATTTAGAAAACATAGTAGATAAGATTCTTAGCTGTTGTAAGCCCATAACTTCCAAGGAGTCACCTATATACACAAATAAGGGATTTAATATCACAGATGTTCAATATAGCCATTTAAAAAGCATAGCAGTATTATATACAGGCTTCTTTGCACTAGGTAATTTGGACTGGCAGGCTATTAATTACTGTCAGTTCAAACATTCTGTTAATTATAACAGTGATCCTTAGCTCCAGGTAGATATTGCGTACTACTATCTCTGTTTCAAAATCATAACATCTGAAAACTGGAGATAATACAGACATCAGCTACATATACCAAAACTGATGTATATGTAAGTCAGACCACTTCTTGACTCTTAGACTTCAATTTGGTGATCACTGTCATGCCTAGAATCTGTAACAGAAGGTTGTGCTAAGAGTTGCAGTCTCATTGAGTTATAGTCAGCCTGAAGCTGCTTTAGTTATTGATGAGCTTAGAGTTCAGAATCTAAGTTGCTGTGTCAGAAAAAGTTACACTAATCTGGGAGTTTATTCTCGTACCTCTACTTTTGCAAAGATTTTTCAACTAAAAATCAATTTTCAGTCCCAGTACACTGAAACAACAAAACCCTGATTTGCTTCACTGGAACAAGAGTTTTGCAATAAAATAAAGCTGGTAAGATTAAGCTTTCTCTAGATGATGGCCACAAGGATAAATAAAAAACAAACAAACCGTTCAAGTTTTGTTGAAGAATATGCCAAAAGAGATGATGCTACTAAAAAAAGGTTTTCTTAAGACTTTGAAAACATTGAGTAGATAAGAAAAAGTTTTTCAAAATAATCAGTGCAAGCAATCAACTACCAGGGTAAAAAATAAAATACTCAAAGATTATGTACTGTAAAGCCAATATACAGAGAAAAATTAAGGGAGATACCATGGTGAGCTAGGAAATGAAGTCTAACAATGCCTTGCAGAGTGCATTTCTTACAGCTATAGGGAAAAAAACATAGGAATTTATCAGACAGGAAGCAGAACAGAAAACCAGAAGAAACACAGAGTGAAAGAGAGTACAATCACAAGATTCATTTACAATATAAACACTTCCTGGATTGTTGAGTGTAAGAGTATTTCAAACCCTAATGTGCTTAAAATACTACTAAATTGAATGAGTTTCATTTAACATGCATATAGTAGTCAATGGGTTATATTAAAAATGTTAATGATATACCCCAGGATTCCACTGGAATTATATTGACCTAATTTTTAGGTCCCAAAACAAGAGCAATTAAATAGTTGATGTGTGTATTGCATACTACCTGATATCAGATTACTTTCTGTATTTGCTGAAGGTGGTTAGGGATAGTTAGAGACTTGTTTATTGCTTTTCTCCATATTGATCTAGTTCAAAGTGAAACATTTTGGAAAAACAGAAACTTTCTCCAGTGATGAAATCAGTGATAATCTTCTAGTATCTCTTTTTTCTCACTGTAAAATGAAGAATAAGAAAAAAATCCCAACACAACCTCCCACTCCATTCCCCTGTCCAAAGCAAGCAACCAAACAACCAACAAAAACACTCCCCAAAACCTGGCTAATTTGTACTTACCTGTTCTCTAACACTGGAAAAATCTAGGAAATGCATGAGCAAATACAGCAAGTGAAATTTAGATAGTAGAGAAAGTGAAATTTCTGTCAATGTTGTTATTTAACTAAATAGGTAACAGTTTCGTAGGTTCATAGAGTTTTCTTCCTGTAGCATATGGCACCTCCCAATAAAACAAATATAACATACAAAGAAAATATATTACAGAATTTAAAAGTGTATTGTGACATTCACAATTTTTTTCCTGATAGATTAATAAACTGTTAATAAAACAACCATCTCTACAGTTAGGTTAGGAAAAGATTTAGGACTGAACGATATCAACTGTTCAGCTTAAATATCATATGAGTTTTTAGTGATCTTAGTTGGAAAAAAACAACTGATAAGTGCAAGTTAAGATAATTTTTCAAACAAGAAATAAGTGCTATAGTATTCATGAACAGTTTAAAAGAAGGCAAAAGGTAATACTACATTGACCAAAAGGTCTTCAAATATCTCCACAAACGTAGCATATGTTCATTTATTTAAAATAACGTTATTCATCTTCTATTTTACATGCAAAATTGAGTTTCATTTAAATTTTAGAGGGAATCATGTTCATTGGAACATTGTTCCAAGAAATTCACCAATTTTCCATTGCCTGTTTTCTGCATACATGACCTATTAACACTCTGGGCTTCCAGGGTCAAAGCTATGCAGGGGCTGGGGTGCAGCAGCCAGAAGCTCCAGGCTCATTGCCAAAAAATCCTAGGGCTTTCCATTCCAAATACCAAATGGTCATTGGTACCAATGAATCTGGACATAGGGGAATCCTTGTGGGGATCCGGAATTTTCTTGCCAGTAGTGCTCAGGGGCTTCAATAGTAGCTAGAAGCTTAGTGAACCTTTCTTAAAATTGTAGATCAAAGCTCAAGACTTTATATTTTAAGGTTGTTTCATTAAGAAAATTTCTATGCAAATCAGTTTGAATTACTGCTTAATGAAATGCTTGCCTTCCATAGTTCACTAAAAGAAAACATTTTGTAAATGGGACAATTGTTTTTGCCTTTTTAGAATTTTTTAATTTTTCATGCAATAGAAATTTTGAGTTCAATTATTTTTGGTCTGAACACATAAACAGATGTATATACAAATAGCCAAGTATGTAGCAAAACAGAGCCTTTACTACTGGTAAACTTGAATGACACTTTAAAAAAAAAATAAGCATTCCTCAAACATTTACCAATGAAATAATACAATGTTATTGTACTTATAAGACCAAGAGACTGCAGTATATGTAAATCAAATCAAAGTTTTGCCTCCTACACCTGTAAACTTCTCCAAAAATTGTTTCCAACATCAGGTCAAATCTGGTTCTTTCATTGGAACTGGCATGTGAAACTGGAGTCTTTCTTCTGAGGACAGACTTGGATCGACCTAAATCCCCCCCAAATGTGACATTCTATGACAAGAGGAAGAAAAAAAATATTAAAGTGTGTTACAGATTGATACAGAAGCTCATGGGTGTTTCAGAGGCTTAGATACAGCCAGAGTCTCAAAGTAATAGGTATTTTACTTTTTAGAAATCTGCAATCCGCTCACACTTGATGGATCAATGGCACAGTACTAGAAAAGGCTGATGGAGCAACAGACAGAATTTATATAAGCCTACAGTTCATTAACCTGGCAACAGTATTTTAGCTGAATTAATGATAGAAGGAAGTGAGGCATTAATATGTAAATGTGCATGTGTTGCAAGCATGGTGCATCCAAAATAAATTCCAAAACTACAACACTAATTTTCCTTAACTGATACTTCACAAGGTGGGAAAGCCAGTTTCTACTGTGATGCCAGGAAAGGAGAAATAGGATCTGTCAGTCATTAAAATGGAAGGCATATAGCTCTGTGGCTGTCTGGAGCTGAAATTGGAAGTCTCTGTCTGGGCTCTTCAGATTCCTTTTTATTCCACAAAGCAAATTGCTTTGCCGTAACTTTTTATTAAACAGGAAAGGGTTCAGCTGGCACAGGTAGCACTAAAAGCTTATTAGGAACTATACAGTGCATTTGCTACTGAACAATATGGATTGGAAGACCAGCTCTTGTAAAATTCAGAATTCATTTTCCAAATCTTTTATGCAAGTTGAAGTCTGATCATTTACAGCTCCTCTATTTTCTCTGCTGTGGAATTCTTTGCACTAGTCTTTTTTTCAATTTTTTTTTAATTTCCTGTACTTTTTACATTTTATTGACAGCTGCTATACTTTTATTAGTGTCAAAAAGGACAGTAAAGGCAAATGGCTTCATTTATGATAGAATTTTGCAAAAGAAATTTAAGGAAAAAATAAGAATATCTTGGCTTACATTTAATCTAATTTTCTCATGAGATACTTGAAGTCTGTTTTTTACTGTACATTTATCTAATAAAATAAAACCTCTAGCATTATACATAAGTTCACAGTCATTGTATCTATTCAAGGACAACCTTTGACACACCAGTAATAACAATTACTACCATATGCGTTAATTCAAAACGCAAGAGTGCATTCAATAACAATCTTTAGCAGGTAGAAATATTGACATTATTTTCTCTTTAGTTCCTTTTCTAAAATAATTTATCTATATCTTTCTCTTTTCACATTAAAAGGGCTATCATAGAACCATAGCCTCATAGAAACTTTTAGGTTGGAAAAGACCTTTAAATCATCATGTCCAACCATTAACCTAACACTGCTAATACCACCACTAAACTGTGTCTCTGAGCACCGCTGACTGCTTCTTTCACATAACACAAATATGCGTCAAAAACCCTTGAATACCATTTCATTGATACCGATTTCCTTATACACATGAAAACACTCTAAATTCTAGATCACAAGGACCATGCACGTTTCACCCTAAGTTTTGCTGTATCTTGCAGCAGACCTATGTTTCTGGATTTTATCGAAACCTAAAATAAAACAAATTCTTAAAAGGTGTATTAAAAAAGTGTACTTATGAATACAAAGTCCATATTTGTTATACTGACATCACACATACTTTGACATTCATTTTTACATATCCTTCAGGAAATCTATTCTCTAGACAGAAAGAAAGATTTTAACAAAGACAAGTACTTGTGTCTGCAAACCATGAAAGTTAGGCTAATGAACGCATGTTTTAATTTTCAGGAAAAAGGACTTCTCTGGCAGATCTAGGAGCCATCCTAAGGTTGATTCATGTCTCACAGACTTCTCTTGAGTTATTGTTGACAGTGCTTTGACAATTCAGGACATGGTAGAGTTTTCTTCACAGTGAAATCCAGGAAGATTTAATTTAAGCAGTAGGAAAATTAATCTATCCATCAAAAAAGTGAACACCAGAATAGATTGTCTATGACAGTTATGGAGTGTTTAATAATATAGTAGACATATAATCTGCTCAGAATAACATAAGCTGATCCTGTTCAGGGAAGCAAGAGAAGGGTCTGGGTGACCCCTTCAGATCCCATACAGCTCTACCTAGACTGATCTGATGTGCCCTACTGAACAGGTGATTTACCTCTAACATCTGTGTAACCAAATGTCTTCTCAGTTGGACCTTTTGACTTGATAACCAGTGATGCCAATATAAAGTTAACATGAAGTTTCCAGCAGTCTAAGAAATAATTGGATTGCTAACCAATGGAAACTGTAATGTGAATGTTTTTTTTTCTTTTTAAATAGAAGACTTGTATCTCCTTGAATATCTCAGAATATAACAAAGCTCTGCATGCAGCAGACATGTAGCCTTTAATGGAAAAAATTTAAGAACACGTAAGACCAGAGTCATTCTGATTTAATGTTGAAATACACATTTTTTGCAAGTGTGTTACTTCCCTGGTTCACAATGTTAGGTAAATACCAGAAATACTATCTGCTTTTTGGTAAGAACTTATTATTTCTGTCAGACTATGAAAGTATTTAACAGATTCTGACAGTCTGTATGGAAATAAATGTCATTGCATACAAAAAATTCTTAAAGTACACACTTAATCTGTGGGACCCAAAATTAAGACCTTCAAAGAAATTGTCTTTCCACAAACTTTTAAGGTTAAGAGTATACAACTTCTTTTATAATGAAGTTTCTAACCTCTTTACTACTTAGAATTTTCTTTCACTTTTTAACATATATGTGACATACCACTGATTGCAGGCAGCTCTTCAAGATAATATTTTTTTCTACTGAAACCAAGTTTTTGTGCTCTTTTTAAGGTGCAAAAGGCATAAGTCCCATAATTTTAAATTTAGGAAAATTTAGATTTTATGTCATTAAAATATCTTGCAAATACACAGTGATTTCACTGATGTGTTTAATTAAAACTTTGTTATATTAATTCACCTGCAAAAATGAAAACATATTTTGATCTTATGAAATAATTTAATTTTTTGGCCAGAAAACACTTGTAGTGGTGAAAATCTTGTCATTTTTTATTCTAAAACGCATTTTTAAATGTCTTATGCTAAAGATTTCTACAAGAAGTAAGTATTTAAATATTTCCTTTGGTTACATTTTTAAACAGATAAATTCACCCACTTAAAAGTATTTTACATAAGCTTTTGAATTTTGAAAATTTTCACTGAGCAGATAGTAAGAAACAAAACAAGACCTAATCTTCTTCCTTCCTACAAGCTACGATCCAGCTCTGCCCAGCCCATATCTGACCAAATACAAGACTAAGAAGAAAGACAACTTCATGTTTTTATCTTCTATCACTTTTCACCACTATAATTTATAGCCCCATCTGTCATCTACAGTCTTTACTTTGACTTCAGATTTTTTTCCAGTTTATTAAAATACTGAATAAGACTGAGGTGAGAACTGCTCTCAGAAAAACACATGAAGAAAGTCTCTAACTGGTTGATATTACCCAGTGAGATGTTACAGTTTGCAGCCTGTCACTATTTCAGCCTCTAATCCACTTTCATGTGACCCAGTTTTATTTTCTTTAGCCCTTGTTTTTCTTTTTAACCCAATTATTATCCTGTAATAAATTAAATACCTTAGAGAAGCTGAAGAACATTGCTGAAGTGATCTTATGTTTATCAGCTGGCAATGCAATCTCATCAAAGAACAGCACCATTTTTTTTTGAAGACTCATTTCTAGGGGGTACAACATACTCATATGATTCCAGCTGGAGTGAGCATGTTTACACCATCCCTGCCAAACAACAGGCAATCAACAACACATCATTGGAATAGGTCATACAGCAGAAATGTGCTCAGCTGCTGCTTCCTACCAACTTCCCACTGCTTAGGGCATCCCACAGCCAAAGCCAACCAGCATGAAAATAATTAAATGTGAATGTGACAGGCCCCATGAGAAAGCTGAAGACATGAGCCCTTACTGGAAAAGCACCTGGGGTGATAGAAAGAATCTGTTGGTTGAAGAAAAGCTGACGGGCCATTAAGTTTCAGTATTAAAGACTTGATGTATAATGTACCTTTATACCATCTGGATGTTCATCTCTACATTTTCTGAACCCATAAGATCTAAATAAAGTTAAACTTTCTATTCCACACAGAGTTCAAGAAAGTGCCATACTGAAAAACAAAGGCTTTACTGTATTGCACAGAAAAGTAACACATTCTTGCACCAAATCTGTCATGACACCAGCAGTATAACTGTTTAGCTGCAATCATTGAGAATAAAGTGAAGAGTAACTGTAGGGAGAGATAATATCTCCTATTAGACCAAAACATATAGCTAGAGGAAACAGACACACAAAGAAACATAAACCTTTCTACAGAATAAAGTGTAGGCAACGAAAAACTGCACTTTGGAACATTCTGAGCAACTTCTGCTGCCGACACCCCAGAGTATAGGAAATGGGCTGGTATGAAGTCAGAACACTGCAGAGGTGTTTGTCCCAGTCTACAGACAGGAAAGTGCTTCCAGTCAGAACTGTGACACTACAAGCTGATACTCCTATTTTCTATTTGCATTAAAAGTTGAGAGGAGAAAATTATTCCCTATATATCAAGACTGATTAGGATTATTAGTAGTACAGATGATATAATCTTTTATTCTGTGGATGTAATAGATAAATCACAGTCATTCAACATGTATCTCACATGTCTCTGCTCCACCATCTTTCCCAGTTTTACAGATCCCTCTGAACAGCAGCTCATTGCTAGCAGTAGCTGTGTGCATGGCAGTCAGTCACGGAGAGTGTAGAAACATCTGTAGGCAAGAGTCAAAAAGCAGCTGCAGGACCAGGTCAAACAGGAGCCATCTTCTTTCAGAATCCTGTTTGTGTTATAAGGAATTAAAGCAATATCCAAAACCTTTGGTACAAAACACAGTTCACTGTCTTTATGCCATTATGATGAGGAAAATCCATGGAGGCACTGAGCTGCTACAGTGTCTCTTTGCTATGCAGAGAACATGTTAGAAGTCCATAGCTCCTGATGGAAAGCTGCGTTGATGGGAGCCTCTCCTATCACTACTTTATCTCATCTAGCTGGTAAACTGGGTTTTTATGTACATTTCAAAGAATGTCTATGGCTTCGGATAGAGGCCTATTTGGCAAGGCATTTATTTAGATCTAATTCAAACTGAAAAAATATCAGGTCTTTGAGGCCATTGCCAGCTGGCTCAATCAGTATCAACCTCAAGGTCACAAAAGGAAACAACCTAGAACCAGGTGGATGAAGATCAGAAGGGCACAAAGGCCATCTTACATAGCCCTTCCTAAGCTGCAGTTTGTGGACCTTGGCAAAATGTAGCTGACAGCTAAGAAATGCATGGATTTCTTACCAGCTCGCCCAAAGTGAGGCCGCTTTTTGGGAGGGCTATGAGAATCCCATTGCAAAGTTTTATTGACATAATTTATAAGGTGCCTGCGTGGCAAGTGCAGCCAAAGGATGATGACTCAGCTTGTGACTGATGTGAGAGTCCTGGAAACACAGAGATGTTCCAGCTAAAATGGCATGTGGAATATTCCTAGCATATGTTTCCTGAAACGCAATGTCTCTGTGTCCTGCTTCAGTGGCAGGTAAATGAGGAAAAGGAGGTGGGAAGGCTGGGAAAAAGAAATGGAACTCTGTTAAGGTGTTAAATTTGAGTTTTACACAAAGAAACCTGGAAGAACTTGTCATTTTTGCTTTTTTCTCAACCCACTTACATACCTACCTTTCTTTAGGAAAACTGTTTATCCTAATTTCAAAAAATTAAAGAAAATCCTAACCAAAGAGTTGGCACTGGAGAAGGGAAGCAGACTGTTAAAGAATAGGTGAGGATTCCAGTACATTACCAGCCTATTTTCTTCCTGGCTGAGCAGGTGTTAAGACTGTCACTCTTCCTGAGAGACTGCATTTAAGTGTGTGCTAAATGCTCTGCTAAAGTGATTTTACTGTATTATAAAGGTTTAGTAATCTTATATTGTGTCCTGGCGGAAGACTAGTTAATTTACTCAGTTAATTGTTAACAATTTTTTTACAGTCTGTCCATCTTTCAAAGTCATCCAAAAGCATATGGACAAATAGGCAAGACCTTTTGTGAGATTTACAGTAAGATTAACAGGGGCATTAGCTACTTTGGAAAAAAATGTACTACTGCACAAAACTGTAGAGTATTTACTTTCCATGGCCTTCCTCTGTGCTTCCTTTGGTAACCAGTCAAGTCATCAATCATGTAGCTGGTGTGTTAATTCCACACTATCTCCACTCCTATCTTGAACACAGATCTTTATACACTTCATACTTCTCTACACATCAAAACTTCAGGAAATTTTCTGAAAACATCAGCCAAGCAATAGTGTAATCTTTTCAAAAATCATTGATGTCTACGAACAAAACAAAAAAGATGGGAACCAGATCAAATGCATTTAGTATCAAAATAAATAATACAGTGGTATTATATCACCCTGTGCAAGAGAACTCATCATTTTAAATCCAGAAAACAATTCAGATTTCATTGTATTTTGAAGTTGTGTGGAAATTCTATTAAAGCCCTTTCAGACACAAAAGCCTTGCCACTGCAGAATGTGGGCTGATGCATCAGGCAGTGCCAGGCTGTGTTATCCTTGAAGCTCACAGCAGTGCTGAGTTTAAGGCATTGATTTGGATAATAGATTTTTTTTTCTTCTTAATACAATAAAAAGAGAAAAATTGTTTCAAACTGATGTGGAGTGTTAAGAGGGTTTTATGCACCCCTGACAGAATACTCGTAACTTTTTTTCCTGCAAAATAATTATATCAGAAAATGTATATCTTTTAATGTATTTTATTGCCTAGTAAAAGAAGTGGAATATTTGCTGAAGGATGATAAAGCATCAGTCAAACAGATCTTTCTGATATGCAAATGAATATGAACTTGTGATAGAAGTATGCATTGTGGTAAGAAAAATAATAAGCAGCATTTTTAGCTGATTAAAACTTGAAAGAACAATGAGCTGAATGAAATTTATCTTAGTGGTTTGAACTTCTTGAGCTTATAGTAAGAACTGTTTTATGGCCTACTAATTAACAAGAACTGAGAGTGAAAATATATCATTGTTCTCAGAGTAATCCTGCTGGGCAACTTTCAATTAACTAAGCCTTGCAAATGTGCTTTCCTAATTGATAGTGGGTAGGCTGAATCTTGTATGAGACATTATTTTTAACTGATATTGGCTAGGAGTAAAACAAATTATGTAGTGTTCAACAGAAATGATAAAAGTATGTCTTTTGCACAGGGGAACAACAGATCCAAAGACAAAGATATTTAATTTGACTAGCCTTTTTAAAGCATAACCTGACAAAATATTTTAAAAGGCTTTAATTTAGATAGTATTAGAGCTACCCACAAATTTTTGAAGGAATAAATTTTATGTGGTCTAGTGATCCAGAAAAAAAAAATTGAAAGGATTTGAGAACTATCAGCAAGGCAGGATGACAACAGGATTTATGGATGACTTGAGTGAGAGCAACAGTCTATAAGGACAGATGAATATCACACCAGGAAAGAGGAAGGACAGCAGCTCATGCTACTTGCTGTTAACACTGGATATTGACCAGAGTATTCTGAACATTACACCCCATCAGTTATGTGGTTACAGAGAATGCAGCAAAAAAAAGTTCACGTGTATTTACAAAAATTGACAACTGTTATTTACGGGTTGCTTTTCTCCCAGGGAAGGAAACAAACAGCTGCCAAATTTTCCAGCACCCTAAAACACACCATGTTTATTGACTTCTTTTAATAAAGATATCTGGCAATTTGAATACTAGTCAGCTGGAAAGCATTCTTCCTAATTCAAAACTATATCTAACAGGGAGAGTGAGCATCCAGGCTGGTATCCCAGCTCATACAAAGGAATGTCTGCCACTGCCTAGTTCTACTGTTCAAGTCCTTTTGTGTTGGTCTCTCTTGTATTTTAGAAGATTTTTTTGTTGACTGGTGTGAGGTCAGTTGTCCAAGACACTTTTGACATTCAATATAAGGACACTATCCAAATGTCAGTCATATCTTTAGCAGACAACTGAAATATTAATCTAACTGGAGAAACACTAATGGGCAGAGAGTGTTCACTCTTTGCAAAAATCCATCCCAAGCAAACTAATCTGGTGACTAGACCTCTGCAAATTCATGGACAAGACAGAGTTGAACTAAAATATACAGTGCCTGTTATGGAAACCATTCAAGCCTCAGGATGGTGAAGATAAAATGCAAGGTTTTCCTGTCCACTGATAAAGAAATTTCACCACTTTAACCCTACCCCAATTTAGAGAAATACATATCACACTGAGCATGCTAATGCGGGTGCAACTCAGGTTTTCACATTAGAATTTGCACCACCACCTTGACAGTGACATGCTTTTAACTGAACCCTCTCTGCTTAGTGATCGCTTACTCAGGCGAAAGAGAAACATGACTAGAAACTGTAAAATCTTCGTGTATAAGGTATACTACACAATTAGATAAAATTTCCTAACTCATTATATTCCTAGTTCTAGTGTTTCATTTATATTTGGATTTAAAAGACTTGGGATAAAAATGCAAAAAATTCAATTGCCAAGATTTAACGTCAGGCTGAAATCGTGTACGCAAAGTGGATCTTTTTTGATTAGTTTTGAAATCAGTAAATCTTTTTTCAGAACTATAAAGAGAAACTCATTGTTTCAGAGTGATTGATGCAGAATGTTCAGATGGACTTTTTAAACTCAAGAGTTAAATTCGTGTCCTGGGATTGAAGGCTTTTGCCTACTTAATGTTCCTTGTTCCTCCTGATGGCCGATAACACTTACCACCTTGTCACTAGTTTCCACAGCCTTTATGTATTTACTGATTCCTCTTTCCTATGAACTTAAATACAGGATTTGTGTCCATATTTTGCACTACAATGTTTTTAAAAACAGACTTTATTTTTATACGCATTTCTAAAAATTTCTCCAGTAAAGTGGTTTAATCCAGATCAGATGGCCAGATGAACAAGTTATACGGTAGTAGAAAATATCTTGGTATCATTCAGGCTTTGCAGAAGCCAGAAATCTAAGTCAGACAGTGCAAAGGCAGAGCAATACTGTTGTACAAAAACACCATAGCCTCTTCTGGTGGTACTAATAAACTCAAAGATGCCAAACCTAATAAAATTACATTTTTTTTACTCTCACTATAGCACTAGTAATCCAGGTTTTAAGTGTTACAGAATTATAAACTGCTTTTATCTATTACTCTGTTGGGGCCCTTGAGAGGCCTGCATTTTCAAAAGATAAAGAGATAAAATTTCCATTAACCACTCATGAACTTTAGAGCTTTCAAAGTGAAAAAAATTTGAGTGAGGTCAAATTTGGTCTACAATCTTTCAGTGAAGAAATATTCCCTAATATCCAGTCTAAACCTGTCCTTGACACAGCTTGAGGCCATTTCCTCTTGTCCTATCTCTTGTCACTTGGGAGAAGAGACAAACACCCACCCCTCTGCAATCTCCTTCCAGGTAACTGTAGAGGGCGATATGGTCTTCCTTGAACCTCCACCTCTCCAGGCTAAACAACCTCACAGGATTTGTGCTCCAGACCCTTTCCCAGCTCCATTGCCCTTCTCCGGACACACTCCGGCACCTCAGTGTCTTTCTTGTAGTGAGGGCTCCAGAACTGAACACAGGATGCGAGGTGTAGCCTCACCAGTGCCAAGTACAGGGAGACAGTCACTGCCCTAGTCCTGCTGACCATACTGTTCCTGATAAAAGCTAGGATGCCAATGGATGTCTTGACCACCTGGGCACATTGCTGGCTGGATTGATTTTCTATTCAGGCAGGTGAATCAACTCACTGAAAGTCCAGCAAACACTGTGTCCAGCACAAGGGAGGTGGCAGTAACACACAGCTGAAGCCAAGAAAGGCAGTCAGCAAAGAGTGATGTGGTGAGGCAAGACTTCTCTGGTCAGTGATGAACTGCCAAAGATTGTTGCAGCTGTTGTTTATAATCTGGACTTTACATGGAAATACAGTTTTCTGGCTTTAAGCAGTAGCACAGCAGTTGCAATTATGAATGTGGTTTCTGGTTCAAAGTCTTGAGCAGGCTAGAATCTGGAGATGCTCAAAGGTACAAAACATTGGTGTTTTCTCACTTCATTTCTAGTTGATTCAATTAAAGGATTTAGTGATATCTTCCTTCCTTTTTTAGTCACCCTGCCCTTGCACATTTCCATTTGTTTGAGAAACTGCCAGATGCAATGTCTTTTTTCATTTTTATAGTCCTAGGATAAACATGACTCACGCTCACCCTTTTCCTTTCCCATTATATATCTTTTAATAGACCCTTGATCTGTTCGAGCTCTCCTATGACCTTCTATTTCTCCTATTTTTTACCTGTTTGTCTCCCTCACTATGATTTGCATTGTTAGAAATTTGATCACCATAAATCTTCTCTCCCTGGCTTCTGGACTACTGCCTTTTACATTCCTTAACTGTACTTAATGGGAAGAGAACTTCTTGATTTGGGGCCACATTTTCCCTTTCTCTGGCTTTGTCCATTGTGTTGCTTTCATAGTGGAAGACTTAAATGCTCACTTTCAACTGTTTTTTTCCTTCCAATATAAAAGTCAAAACATCAAACATTTTCAAAAAAAAAAAAATCTGAGAAGTCATGTTTTTTCAACTTTGTATTTAACAAAACACAAAATACTGCACAAAGGCATTTTACTTCTCTTAGTGCTCATCTGTCAGGGAAGACCCATACTACAGGATATGGTAAAAGGTCATTTTTTTTAATTCACTCCCATTTCTTTGACCTGAGTGTAGAATATATACATGGCACAAATAGAGTAACCTTGGATCTGAGATCATTAGGACCGTGACAAGCACATGCAATATTCCTTAGTTTTCTACAAAGTATCTTACCACAGTATTCAGCCTGTGAATTATGACTACCCAATACTAGACATTTGCACCATAGATTAAGAAACACAAATTTTGTTCTTCTATTCAACAGCAACAATAAATGATGGTAGCTACATTAGGTATGTTTGAAAATAATTAAAAGTAATCCTCTTAATCCAAAAATTTTTTCCTACAATTCTGTCTTTGTGGATGGAAGGATATAATATATAGGTATAAAGCACCAAAAAACTCCACTGCTTAAGACGTCAGATATATAAATTACTGCAAACAGATGTGCTAGCTGTGACTGCTATTTGCAGTCTTGAACCTGAACCTTATATAACAAAGATCCTCTGATTGTTCTGGACAATATTGTCCAAAAATTGTACGTTCCAAAGAATATACTTCAGTGCATTTGTCTGTGCAATAAAATAGGTATGTTAAATAAGGTGGCCAAATCAGTAGCAAGAAAAACTAGCTCAAGAGAGTTTGGTTGTATCTAAGCAACAGCAGCAGTGCTCATCCTTAGTGCTGAGAGAGTGGAACTAGCCTGGTGCTTTGGCATACTTCCTAACTTTATATAACTTGCTATTCCAACATATTTAACTATATCTTTCTACAACAACCTTCTTCTCTGTATGGATTTTTTTACCCAAATGAGATCCCATACAAGAATGTACCAAACCTCCATACTAATGCTAGCACTAAATCCAGTGTATGTGGAAATTCATGTACCCCTTTTTATTCATCCAGCCTTCTACAACTGAAGTTCCTTCTTGAACTGCTCTTAAGTACATGTTCATGTATTAGTCCCTCAGCAATGCTAGCCATAGGTGTAAAAATCAATCCGAGTTTTTATAACAGCATTTAGAATCCAGCTGAGGCAAGCAGATACAATAAATGCAAAATTCCCTGTATGAATACCAGCTATGGGTGCTCTTACTGTTTCTGGCTCAGAAAGAGATGAGGAGAGAATGAAAGGAGATCAAAAGGGAGGCACTCTAAACCTTCAGATGGTTGACAGTAAAAAGAAAAATATTTTAAAAAGTTAACAGAGAGGATCTAAAATATTTTTGAATACAATATGTAACAGAATGTTTACTGGTAAATAGTGAGAATTATAACTCAAATGAAATTCTGGTGACCCTGAATATTTCAAATTAATAATATTGCCAAGCATTGGTGTCTGGCAAATTAGGAGGAAAAGAACAACAACAAGTGTGATTTATAATATTCACTGGAATAGATTCCTGGTAAGGCTACTGTTAGTGAAGAATTTCTATATGTGGAAAGAGTCAGTTTTGAGACATAAACACTTTCTTTAATACTTTGTTATCAAAGATACATCCATTTGTGCAGCGATGATTCTTTATATTGCATTCTCTTAGCCCCAGTATGAAGATACGTCCCCTTTTATTCTCATTTACAGAACAAATATGAAGGATGCACATAGTCCCACCTAAAGAAACCAATTATACCATGTTTTCTTGATGTGTTGACTTCAACAATGGAGAAAAGCAGAGAAATTCTGGAGCCTTCCCTTCATTCTCTGGCCACTGACTTACACACCTGCTTTATATCCCATCAGGGCATGCATAGCTATTTAAAGTAGATCACTCAAGTGATCTGAATTAAAAGCAGTCCTAAGGGATAGTTAGCTTACACTGGAAATGCCATAACATCTAGATAGCTCATAATTAAAGGGTTTCAAATTTGCACATACGTTTCCTAAATAACTACATCAATCTTTGAATCTTTCTGATTTTCCTAAATATTCAGTTGGCCACTTCCTAACTGTGTATTTGAATATGGTATTCTGGCTTCAGTGAAGGAGCATCATAGTGTAGAATTCTTTCTCCAAAAGCAGCAGTAGGTTAGTTCAATATTAGTTTAGCTCAAAAACTTCTTGCAATTAAACTCTCAAGCATTTTTTAACAATTACAAATTTTCCTTCTCTCTGTACAATGGGTGAGATGAGGGTTAAGGTATAAGAATCCTCTGTTTCTTTTTGAAAGAGTTTCACCACAATAACACCTATGAAATTCTGTTGTTACACTGTCTTACAGATGATCTACTGACTTGTGTGTAGCACAAGGAAAAGAGTATGCAAACTTTATTTGCGCAGATATTTGGGCAAATTCACACAATACCTCTGGACTACCACTCTTGATAGTCTCACAGTCTGACAAAGAAAGGGGTGGCTTGTAACCCATTAGTAGGGTGTCCTTTAAAACAGTAAAGACAAGACAGCCACACAAAGCTCCTCAGTAACTCTAGGAAAGCTGAAAATGAAATCATACAGAAATTGCCTGTATTGTCTGAGCAGGATCCAGAATGATCCCACATGCTTTTCAGTGTTATGAGAAGCACAAAGCAACATTACATCTTGATTAATTCACATACATTTAACCAGAATTACTTCAAAAGCAACAAGGTACTGTTGCACTTAAAACAGACCTATACTCAGACTAGTTGGAAACAAGTAATATATCACCTTTACCAGTCAACATCACATCCTGAATCACTGACAGCTCATACATCTGTAATCAATGTTGGCAATATTTCCTTAATTTTTGAATTGTCACCTCTCTGGGACTTTTTCAGTTGTAGGTCCCAACAAGTTTGTATGTCTTTCACAATTATTGCATTCAACTACAGGCTAATCATGAAGGCCAAGATCCATTTGACTGAACCTAGTCAAGAATGTCTAAAGATATTCCTGCATTATAGTAAGTAATTTGTTAAACTTACGAAGTAATCCTCCTGTTCTACTCAGTTCTGATGAAAATGTCCAATAAACTACTGTTTCAGGACATAAATATCAGAAAGCTGTGTATGATCAGCTAAGGAAGACTGAAAAATTTGGAGTTCATAGTCCATAGAAAATGGAATGACACTCAACTGATTTCAAATATTTGTGCAAACCATCTCCCAAAGGAAGGAATAATTATTCCCCTTGTTTACTGAGCAGACAGAAGCTTGCTAAGCAGTGATAATGAACTAGGGTAGAAGATTTACTAAGCTATTTCAAATATTAGGAATTCTAAGGTTAAAAATAGTTAATTCATAACACAGTTTAAACCATCGGATTCTACCTCCATTGCTGGAGGTTTGGAAGTATTAACCAGGTAAGTATTTGCATGTATAGGTAAACTTGAACTTAACTTTGAAGTCAAATGACTCTTTGAGATTTCTTTTAACCTTATTTTCTAACTGTTATAATAGTGGAAACAGATTAAGGCTGTCTTTCAGAAGCATCTTAAAGTGTAGTTTCAAGACACAAAAACCCAATTTAAATACTACATTTTTCACTGAAGTCAGTTACAGCCTAGTGATACCAGTAACAGCTATAATTTCTATAGCTCAAAGAGAAGCAAGACTGGAGAAAATAGTTTCTCATTTAAGTATTTGTTCAGATTGCTACTTTTGGTTTTTTTGACAGAACTGTTTTCTGTAGCACTTAATATGTAATCCAGCACTGTTATTCGTTGTCACAGTGACTGAATATATTGTTTAGGTAAACTAAGAAATCAATCCCCATCATGTAAGGTCTTTAAAAACAGGTCATATGCAACAGAAAAGGGAAAAAGCAGACAAACATGACTGAAAGGCCGAAAGTATAGTTACTAAGATTGATGGCAATTTATATGACCTTACTTTCAAGAAAGCACTCTGAAAGTATTTAAAAGTGTGAGTAGCTTTTACCATTGGGCTGAGAGACAATTCATATGTTCTAAAGCAACATTTCCATTTGAGTCAGAAGTGCACTCCCAAATGAACCCACATAGAATCCTTTAGTTCTTATCATTGAAGTCTTGAAACATGCAAACTGCATTCATCTGAGGTGTAATGGAACCATATGTGTCTGTACTCTATATCTCTGATCTGTGCTCCTGTGCCTTGTGGTTGTTCAGTCCATGGACTAAATTAGAGCTAGTCAGGCTGAAATGCATTATGAGTGTATACAAGACCGATTTGGGATTGTCAGGAGCAAGTGTTGTACTCTGCAAGTTGGTAGTTATGTATGTATTTCTCCATACTACTTGCAAAT
>NW_010259636.1:0-212 GCF_000690775.1 Eurypyga helias
TTAGTTAAGTGGGAGGAAAGAACAAAATTGTGGAATTTCTTCAAAGTTGAGGGGAATTTTTTTTTTTTATTTTATTTTAGTATAATTTCAGGGAACTGCACCATATCTTAGCTTCTGCTCCTTAATAAGTATTAAGTGCTTAGATTTCTGGAGGAACAATTTTTTATACTGACAGTATTGCATAGGAAGCACAATTCAATATAATTAGATTG
>NW_010259636.1:271-48050 GCF_000690775.1 Eurypyga helias
AAGCATAAATAAAAACTAATGGTCATAGTGCCAGCATCCTGTGAAATTTAAGTGCAGTATTAAAAAATTCAAGGTAGATCTTTCTCATAAAAAACCCCAGACAAACAAATACACACACACACACCCGGTGTAGTGATGGAGTGCAGTTTTTCTTGTAGGTATTAATACATGATTTTCTTGTAGGTGCCTTTTGTGTGAAGTAAGATATGGAAGCCCACTCATGAGGAGATAGGTTGTGATCACCACTGCGTATCATGCTTCCATATCAAGGTGGAATTGCAGCCAAATCTTGCAGGTGACAGGCAAGCGCTGTAATGCTCTTACACAGGCCTGCAGTTTATCAAAGATGGTTTAAAAAGGCACCAACTGGAAAAATATTTAAAAACCAGGTTTTGCTGTGGAATTATTTAAAAAAAAATTGAACTTGAATTTCAGCTTTGTTCACTTTAGTATTGATAACAGCAGAGCTTTTGACTTGGATTTCTCTATATTGGAGTGCTACTTGTTTTTTTTGTGGAAGTGCTGAATTCTGCCAAATTTAAGAAAATCAAGACCTTCACCACTGACCAGTTAAATAAAACTTCTTTGCAGAGTACAGATCTGCTCATGATGACCCTTCAAAAGGTTTCTTGCTCTGAATGAGATAAGAAAACATTGCATGTGTATAAGAAGTATTTCTGTGTATCTAAGGATTTTATTTTTGACTTGTTGATAGTTGTTCAGCTCTAGTTGGGGTCAGCAGAAAGTGAAACTTTGAATTATTTTAATTAGTTGCAGTTGTTTACATATCTTCTGGTTTCATAGCAGCTTTAGCCAATAGAATAAGCAGCCGATGTTGGGGCTGTATGTGATAATACCAAATATCTTTGTCCTGAAATACGTTTCTACGCAGTAAAAATGAGATTTAAGGGAAAAACTAAGTATTTAGCATGCCAGTTGGTAAAATGTTTTAGAATGCCTGCCTGTATAAAAGCAGTAGCCTGTATGAAGTAAAAAATTACATGTTAGTAGGGATGACTTTTGGAGTGGGTGGGGTTGGGTCATGTATTTTCTCCCATGGAGAATAAACTACTACTTCCTTCTGAAAGTGATTCTGAACTTCTACTCAGGCTTATTTGGAAAGTAACGTAATCACCAACTTCTGCTCTCCTAAAGAGTGTGCATCTGTTGGCAGGCACTTAGAGGGTCCAGTGAAGAATCAAGGTGATGTTGCCTCTGAGGATTGAAATGGGATGTAGTTTTGTAGTTCCGTGCAGTGTTTTTAGTCCACATTAAGTGAAAGATCACAGACCTTATTTTTGTTGGAAGTACTTGAGGCTCCCTAATCAAATAACCTGAACAAAATAAGGATTAAGGCTGCTGGATGCTGTTGGGTGGTATATGCTTGCTGGGGGTGGGGTGGAACTTCCCTACAGAGGAAGGAGAGACAGTGGAGGGATTTGGCTTGCATACTTTGAAACTCGGCAGCCTGAGCAAACAGGCTAACCTTGTTACCATAGCATTGCTGGGATTATGGCTGACAAGTAAGAAGAAATAAGAATTGTCACTTTAAATCTTACCATTGAAGAAAAAGCAAGAAACATTCCAGAAAAATTCGTAAAATTAAAATCCCTTGCATAATGAGGAAGAACACAGCAGGTGCAAGGATGATACTCTCTGGAAAGTATCATTATCTGTGAAGCAGTTTTGCTATAAAACTCATCTTTTGTGCATGAGTCAAGCTACTGTAGTCCTTGATCCCAGCAGAGGAGAAAGTTCAGTTTAGAGAGGGACCTCTCAGGCCTGTGATTGTTTTGGGTTTATGTGGCAGGAGTTTGGTAGTGGGGTGGATGCTGGGATGGATTCTCTGTGAAGATCCTGGGAACTGTGACGCTGGCTCTCGATGTCTGCGGGAAGTTTGGTCAAACTTAGCCTTCTCCCTAATTGTTTTTTCTACTTTGAAAATGAGGAATTGCTCTTGGGCACTTGCATCATGCTTCAGAATTGAGAGTGAGGTGCCTTTTGCTTATGTATAGCAGCAATTCCTATGTCTTTGGCATCTGGCAGCTAAGCTGGCTTTGTGGGTTGCCAAAACCTTGCTACTAGAGGCTGGTGTTCCCTTGTTGAAAGGCTTTTCTGTATTGCCAATTTTTTGCTTGCAGCTCCAAATTTTATTGGGACCACTGATAATGAACTTATTTAATGTAGCAAAGAGGACAGCCTGAACCAGGAGTCTGCTTAGACTTAGATAGGTCTCTTGATTTCAAAAATCGGATTGAGTGAATTCGTACAAAAGTTCTGTGTGGCAAATTAAGAAGAAAAGTGGGAGGTAAAGGTTAGTTCGTTACATGTGGGAAAGGTTGGAATTTGACAGGTTGGAAAGGTCAGAAAATTGTCGGGAAACAGTGAATCAGTTGATGAATCAGTTTGACTTCTCTCTCCACTCCCAAATATCTTGAAGAGTGTTAGCTGATCAGTATTGTGGGATATATTACCAGCCTCCCACATATTTCAAGTAGTTCTTAAGTCTGAAGAATGGACAGCACTCTTAGCATGTTTATTTGTATACTTTACTCTGCAGTCTCAGTAGGTATTGTTTTTTAAAAGAATGGCAGAAAACCAAATTACAACAAACTACTTATAAAATTTCTTTTATGTAACCAGAGAGCTGATGATGTTTTGCTTTACTTCAAGACTGGTATGAAATGGAATTACTGCCTTTCATTTTTCAGGGCTGTAGACATTTTTTGGTACATATGAAATGTTTGCTCATTCAAAATAAGCAATTTGTAGGATGTTAGATGAAAGACTAGAGAGAAGCTGTGGATGCCCCATCCCTGACTGTCCTCAAGGCCAGGCTGGATGAGGCTTTGAGCAACCTGGTCTAGTGGAAGGTGTCCCTGCCCATGGCAGGGGGTTTGGAACGGGATGATCTTTAAGGTCCCTCCAACCCAAACCATTCTATGATTCTAAGATGTGAGAAAATATTAATGAAAGATTTATTCCATGTGAGAGCCTTTTCATCACATCTCTGCAGGCATTTGTAGTGGATAACTCACTCGTAGGTATTTGAATAATTTAGGAAAACAAGTGTATGCAGAAAAATGCCATGGCCACCTGCTGTGGCAGTAGTGGTAGGTCATGAATTTGATACTAATTTAGCCCCTGCACGAATTGCACATGCAGCTGAGATTTAATTCCCTGAATGTATATTTCCGGGCATAACTACATGTATTTAGATACTTGATCCTTCCAGCAATGTTTATTTATACCCTTGGAAATAACGCCAGTTAGAAGGAAGCATGGCTGAGCTGGATCATCGTTTAAGTCTTTAACTTTTAAGCATTTTGTGGACAAATATTGTTTGTTTGAAAGTCTTTCTGTATTAAAAATCCTTCTGTTTCTGTTGTGGTTGAACTGATGGACTGAGATCCTGTACTTACTGAAGAAGGGAATGTTAATAGTGATGGATGGCAGTTCCTTCAGGCAGCAATTGACTGCACTGTCACAGCATACTCTGTAACTAGTCTCCAGCTGTCTTGAACTCTCTGGCTGGGTTTTTAATCCAGAATATCTGGGAATATCAAAATGTTTGGATAACAATGCTGCAGTAAGGAACTGCAGTATAGATAAGTTACTTGGAAAACAGTGATTCATTAGATGGAATTACTGAAATATTCCAAGGGGTCCTCAAATGACTCTTAGAGAACACTGGGGAAGGAGAATGGACAGGCTAGTTTACTGAGACCCTCTTAAAGCTTTTTTCTTTTTAAATCCAGCAGTTGGTGTCTGTTCTTGAACTGTAGCCCTAGTTAAGAATAATGTTCAGCCAGCCTTAATGGCTTGAGCTTCCCTTTAGTGGTGCTGTTGTGGTAAGAGTGGGGAAGCAATGGCAGCGGTCACTTGAGCTGCAGCGATGCCTGGAATTCCCTTTACGTTTTGTCTTCAATTGAGTGAAGTATTCGCTGGAAACTTGCATAAAGCCTCTGTCAAGCAACACTTGCTTAAGAAGAGTTATTGACTCAGGAGAGAATTTTGGCCAGCTGCAGGATTGAGGCCATGTACAAGTGATGTACACTTTGTACGGATTTTCTGGTAGCCCATTTCTGTTGAGAAGAGAATCGGCATGTGTTTAAAGTCAGGAACTAAAGAAGCATCTGCTGGTGCAGTAGCAAGATACAAAAAAGGGTCAAAGTGCTTCTACTTCTGACTGTTAAGACCTAAAGAGTATTAGAATCATGGACTAAATTAGTTGAAAGTGCCCTCTGGAAGTCATCTGGTTTAACCTCCTGCTCAAAGCTGTCCGGACAAGGTTTGAATATCCAAGGATAGAGGCTCTGGGCAGCTGGCCCCAGTGTTTGAACACACCATCCTCATGCTGATGCCCAGTTGGAATTTCCAGAGTTGCACCTTGTGTCCTTTGCCTCTCATCCTATGTTTCATGAGTAGCTCAGCTATTTATCCTGGTGACTTGGGTGTTTTTCAATAACACGAGAAAAAGAGGAGGGAAGAAACATTGCTTCACTGAAATTGCTTCAGTGCAGAAGGAGTTGTTAGGGGTCACGCTCAAGTGTTCTCATGGATGAACCTCTCAAATTTTGAGAGGCTTTACATGAAAATATTCACTGCAACTGGTTACAAATTTAACACTGAAAATGATAAATGACATGGTGGGATTATTGTAGGGAAGAGGCTGCTTCTTTCTGGCTTTTTTTTTGGAAGCATGAAGATCAGATTGTGCTGCTCATGGAATTTTGTTGCTTGCTTTGTTTTTTTTGTTAGGTGTGTTTTTCTATGCTGGGCTGAGCTTGTAATATCTTACAACCCATGAAACTTCCCTTAAGTTACAGACCTATTTAGACAGTGTGGTACTGTCATCATGCTGATATTTCAGCTTAGAGCTGAAACAAAGGCTTAGCTGGAAAGCATTCTTCTAAAGGTAGAAGATGAAAAAGGTCTTCTGGTCATCTTCAGTTTACACCTCTGGTTTTGTATCTGGATTTCTACAATATACTGTTGATCGCCTTGAGCAGCAATTGTTATTCCTATCTGTGTTTTAGGAAAGCTGGGACAGTTGTTCCCAAGTAGGCTAACAGTAACCTGTTGTGCAATGGCAACAGGCCCGTATCAGTTAATAGAATATTATTGTTGAGTGCTGAGGAACAACCTTCCTGCATTTGGCATTTGCTGCTAAAATAACCTTTGTAAGCATGTTTCATTCCAGACCGAAGGCTACCAAGTGGTTGTTTCTGCATCCCTGCCTGTTGTTTTTTCAAGTACTTCTTCCTTGCTGCTTCACCCCTACTTGGTTTCTGCAGTCCCTGGTTGCAATCAGCAGTGCACAACCCTCTATTTTGTTGTGTTTTCAAACCCTCTGGTAGACAGTGAAGTGGTGCAGTGATGCGGATTACATGGATCCGTCTGGCTGCTGAGTTAAAAAGCCAGCCTTATCCCAAGCGCTCTGCCACGGAGATCATTTCCAGTGTACGTGATCAGCTGTTGCTGCTGCCGTAGCAGAGGCAGAGAAGTGCCCTGTCTTGCTCTGAGCCTACTGGGGGTATAGGGAAAACACATTACTTGGAGCTTCCATAAGGTGTTGGTGAAACTGGTATAATTTATGTGCCTTTTGTCCCCAAAAAGCTAAATATTCTGGGGTGTTCCTTCCTTTTTCCCCCATTGTCTTTTATCCCCATTGTTAATAGGAATGTACACAGTGTTTTATAGGTATTCTGATCAAGACGTGCTCTTATCCATGTCTTGAAGAATTTTCATCTAAGTGCAGACCTTGCATAGTTTTTTATGCTTTCATTTTTTTAAGTTACCTTTTACACAGCTTTTATTTGATGCCCAAGTTGAAAAGCACTGTATTTGAAACCCACGTCCTCACCAGCTGTATCAACAAAAATTGATATGACCACGAAATTGATTTAAGTAAGCATGTGAACATATAACTGGAGTTCGTAATTTCTAGTTAGCCAAAAGGCACCGATTCATGTCTAAAATATTTATTGAAAGTGCTAAAGTGTTCATTGCCTATGTAGGCACAGATGTTCATTTCATTTTGTCATGGGTAAGCATTTAAGTATTTGTATTGTGTACCTGAAAAACTGTGCCAGGCTGTGTCAGCAATTCTCCTTGTGCTAATAGCAGTGAAGCTGCAGCAGTGCAGGATGGTCAGCCCAATAGCTGTCTGGGATCCTGGATGGGTTTAGTCTGTTCTGGAAGACTGTGTTGCTGTGCCTAGCCTGTGTTTCATTTGCATTAACCAAACTGCTTGTAGTCTTCATATATGTGTTCTAGTGGTACGGCAAATTTAGTACAGGGGAGTCTGCTTTCTGCTAGTATTTGATGGTTTTCTACTTCTTCCCAGTCAATGCTGGTAACTTAGAGATTCAGTCTCTTGTAAGAAGGTCTAATGTAAGGCTATAAGTGAGCCCTTAGTCCAAAATTAAATAATTATATGTAATGATACAAGAAGCACCTGTTCACAGTGTTTTTATAACTCTACAGAGCGAAATACATACTTTTCTCTGTCTCTTTTAATATAAGATGCATAAGAATAGAAAGACAGATTGAGACTTAAGTAACAAGTAAAACCATGTTTTTAGGACTGTTCTACAGAAAATGCAAGTTGGTTTCTAAGACAGAAGTTACCCACGACACCAAGCTCTTCTGCTTAATGTTGCCTAAGAGCACACATCTCCGTGTTCCCACTGGACAACATGTTTACCTCAAACAAATCATTACAGGTAAGAAAGACTGAGAATGTAGCTGTGGATATATTAACATAAATCCCTTTTCATAGTCTTGGGCGAATGCTAAGTCCATGGCCACTAATTCCCTGGTTGTAGCTAGAAGGTCTCTGCTTCCAGGATCACAGTCAGTGCTTAATCATCAGTTACCTGGATTAGTACTCCTGGAAAGGTGGCTGGCACTACTGTTGACCTTATCAGCTTTCCTTTCAACTCTCCCTTTAAACCATTCTCTCTCAAAGTCGTGCTGTTCATCTTTGAAGGGGGTAGAGCTCATTATGTGGGTTCGGTATGATTAGTCAGTTCTTTTTAGTTTGCTGCTTTTTTTAGCGCGTGTAGGTAATGTTGCAATTTTGCTTTGGTTGGTTTTTTTCTTCTTCTGAGGGATTTATAGTCATGTAGCACTACTATACACTCTAGTTGCACGATATTAATGATAACATGAGGTTGAGAGAGGAATTCATCTTGAGAAACATAGATTAAGCACTATTCATAGAATCATAGAATCACAGAACGGTTTGGGTTGGAAGGGACCTTAAAGACCATCTAGTTCCAACCCCCCTGCCATGGGCAGGGACACCTTCCACTAGACCAGGTTGCTCAAAGCCTCATCCAGCCTGGCCTTGAAGACAGACAGGGATGAGGCAGCCACAGCTTCTCTGGGCAACCTGTTTCTATTCTTCCAAATTTTGTAAAACACAAACATAAAAAATAAAATGGGAGGTCAAAGAAATATGTTTGATTTGGGTGGGTTTTTTTTTTTTTGAGGGTGCTTCAAGAAATTTTCTCATCAAAGGTAATTCTGGTCACTGTAGTTGCATTGCAGTATGTAAGGCAGGAAGATTTCAGAAGAATGTTTAAGTCTCCTTTAACTGTGAACCATTTAGTCCTCCTCCCTACCTAATTCTTTGCTGGTGTCCAACTTTTGCAATCTTTCTTTCTATCATTATACAATAGCTTTTTGAAATGATAGTAGAAGAAAATATAATCGCACAGTACTAAACATCTGCTATTTCAATTAAGAAAAAATCAGGCTGTGGTACTTGATATTAAATGCAAATTTTCAGTTTTTGATGTTCTTTGGGGATGACTCTAGATCTTCTCTTCCAGTGTTTTGAATTGCTAAGTAGTGTAGAAATATTGTACTGTATGGTAGCCTGGAAGTGGAAGGCTACTGTGTTAACAACTGGTGCAATGGAAAGTAACATACTTGCATAAAAGCATGTGATGGTGTTACTTTTATGGGATATGAAGATTATTTGTTTATTGCCTGTTCTTTTTGGTATGTTTGCAGTACATTTACTAGATTTAGAGGTTTTTTCATGTTATTTCAGCTACCTTTTTGTCTTCTATCTAGGGACGGAGGTAGTAAAACCATACACACCTGTATTGCCTTTCTTGGATTTCAAAGAACCATCTCACCATGATGGTGCACATATATATTTAATGATTAAAATTTATTTCTGTGGACTGTTCACACAGGCATTTGACCACCTACAAATCGGTACGTATATGTTGGGGGTGGGGTTTGTGTTTGGTTTTGCAGTGATTGCATTATCTTTTCAGATTCACTGTCTGGGCATTGTGATGTTCTTACTGTTTACCTACTTACACACTGGGGGGCATACTTACGATGGTGTTTAAACCTTATTCTCCATGCCCTAAATGGCTTATCCTCAGTGTAACTTGGAGCTGCTCATTACATAAAGCTCTCCTGACCGATCATCCAAATGTGTTCATCTTTAACTGTTCAGCTATGTCAGCTGTGTCACACATTATGGTTGATTGTATTTTGATTGTATACACATTTAGAACAAGTTTTGTACTTTTGAATAAAGAAAGCGAGGTCTGTTTTATTAGACTTAGAACACATTTCCTTTTCTGTTTTAGATATGGAGGGAGATTTTTAACACTGACTTTGCAAATGTTTATGTACTCATACAGTGTAAAATCCATCAAGACATTTTAATTGAACATCAGTTCTTTTAGCAAGAATGATCCTTGTGTGAAATGTATAGTACCTTTCTGAAAGTAAGCCTAATACTACAAAGGTGAAGGCAATTATGAAAGGGCCTTTAAAGAAAACCAGAACAATAATTAGCTTGGTTTCATCTCATTAATGTTTACCATTCTTTTTTCCTCTCTTAAATAAAGGAGACTATATTTCTGTGAGCAACCCTGAAGGTAACTTCAAGAAGTCACAGGTTCAAACTTCAGAAGAACTTTTTTTATTGGCAGCAGGCACAGGCTTCACACCAATGGTTAAACTGCTGAATTTTGCTCTGGCTGCAGTTAGTTGCCTCCGGTACGTACACTGCTTATGGTTTAACCCCAGGCTAGAGCAATCCACAAGAAGGATGTAGCAAAATGGGCAAGCCTCAGTGTCAATAAAGCAATTAACAAAAGAAAATGCTATGAAAGCATTTTACTTCAACTTATGCCAGAGGTTGGCATGCTTTAGGGAAGAGTCTGTCAGCGTCTTAGGGAACTTACACATACTTGGTTATTGGCTGCCATCCACAAAAGGGACTGATTTGCATTTTGGACTTTAATTGTGGTACAAAGGGGGTCACCTATAGACACTTGGGGGAAGGGGAAGGTGGTGTTTTGTTTTATTTTTCAACAAACTTTGCATTTGAGTGCCTTTTATTAGCATTGAAGTATTTCAGTGTAAATACTGGGTTTTTGGACTGAGGAGGTTTACAGCTGTTTAGTTATGGCTTCTCTTCAATCTGTTAAAATACCTAGCAGACTTTTACATTATTTTCACCTGCTAACCTGCACTAACACATTTTTACCAGATGAGCTCCCGTTTGCATAAAAGTGTAACTGTTCTTATGGGAACTCAGTGCTCACAGTTAGCTTAGGATGCAGCAACATCCGTTTTCTTACTAGTCGAAGCCAATGAGTTTTTCCTTCTTGCCATGGAGGCCTGTGAGGCGCTGGAGTGACTGGACCTGGTACAGGCTGTGTTTATATGCAGACACTTAAAGCTTCATGATTTTTTGACTACTCTAGGTGACAGTTTCTTGGCCTTATTTGCTTTTTAACCCTCGCTTTCTCTTTTGGGAAAATATTACAAGAGGGCCTTTAATATGTATGTGTATATATGTATTATATATACTATTTGTATAAATGGGATTACATAAAACCAAAATAAATGTAATTAGCATAAAATTACCTTACTGAAGAATAATGATTGCCGCAAACTCGGATTGCACAGACTGGAAGGCAAATTGCAGGAAGTTGAAGAAGGACCTGAATCGTGACCGACTTGTCACCTGGGGGTGCAGAAGCCGCCTCTCTCTGTAATGCTGAGCGAGTGCTGCAGAACCTCCAAGGCTGCACTCAGAATGCTGGAGAATGCCCAGCTTCCCTAGGCAGCACTTGCTGTGATCATATGAACAGGACTGGATCATTAGATTTCCATTCTTACTCTCTAGCCAGAGCATCCCTATTACCTTTTAAATCTGTTATTTCTTGCCTACAGTAAATGTGGAAAACAAGTTGTTCGCTTCCTGTCTGCAGTATCCTTTTGTGCATGAAGTCATAATGCTCTTCCTTCAGCCTTGTTTCTTCTCTTACAGGCCAAATTGTGTTTGGCCAATGTATTAATTTAAAAAGAATATCAGTCCTCTATGCTGTTTTTTCCTTTCCAAGATTAGTTTGTGGTTTTTTTTACTGGTGTTGTATAACTGCAGTCAGGTGGATACATTTCTTAAGGAAGACTAAGGCACTAAACACTAGGTAGAGGGCTAATGCTATTCTCAAGTAAATATAGGATTCTTGTATTCTATTCTTGATTCTCCTTGGTAGTTGTATCTAGTTTTGTCTCCAGCTTTTCATTTCTGAATTACCATTCTGTTCTCATATTCACTTTTCATGTAATGTCCCACTTTCAGCATCACTCTTGTTTTGAAGGTGATTTTTATAACTTTTTCTACCTCTCCTTCCTCTGTGTTAAAATCCCCTACGGTCTCTAACTCCTCTGTCCATACACCTTTCCGTAAGACCTTACATACCAGGTTTTTTTGAGTTTATTGAAATCTACATCCCTTGAAGTAGTTTTCATTATGTTAGATTCTCCTTTTTTTCCAGAAGACTGAGGAAGTTTCTCATTTGTTATCTAAACTGCTGTCATCATTCTCTCAACCAGCTTTTCTGTACTGAAGGGTTTCATAGCTAAAAGGAAGAGGTGGAGATTTAGATGTTTTCTCCCTCATCTCTAGCAAAACTGTTACCAGTTCATTCTTCTACGGTTTTCTATTCTCTTTATAGTGCCGAGTACTGAGCAGTACTGCACCAGATATATTTATCTACACTGGGGAGTATCAGTAACGGTGTCTCAAAAGATTATTCTCCAAGTAACCTATTTTTGCCTGTGTGCCCAATGAACAAAATGCATGGCTTTCCTATGCACTTTTTAGAGTCATACAACTGTTTAGGTTGGAAAGGACCTTAAAGATCATCTAGTTCAACCCCCTGCCTTGGGCAGGGAAGTCTCTATTGGCTTTGTTCCCCACCAAAGTAACACTTGATGCTGTTGTGCACCATGCAGACTTTGACAGCACTACATTCTTGAAGTGAGCTTTATTTTCCTTGTTGTCAGGGAGGTAAGGAACCTAGATTTTTGGCATGTGCTAACTTCTGAATAAGGTGATTTTAGTATTTAAAGATGCAGCATAGATGATATGGGCTGTTTTGTTCTACACCAGGCAAGTTTTCCAAATCTTGTACATTGTAACTTATTTGGGGTTGTGATGCATCTGGAACTTCTCTCTCTCAATAACACTACTGATGATGTGTATTAATACAATGGTCGTATCTCAAATTTATAGTTTGGCAGCAGAAAATGAATGTGCTTCTCATAATTAAATTGTGATGTCTTATATTTGGCATTTTATACAGCTTGTAAGATATTTTCTGGTATCTTGAAGCGCTACCAAACTGCAAAAGGGAAAAGGTCAGAAGTTGTTCAAATGGGTTAACTTCAGCCTGGGAGAATGTATGCTTTTAAATGGCAGTGAAGAACTGCCGGAGGTCATGAACTCTCTGCAGAAGCCGTAGTGTATGTGATGCACTTCTGTGAGAGATAGAATCGTATAATCGTAAGTCCCCTCCCAGCTTCCTTGTCAGCCCCTTCAGGCACTGGAAGGCTGCAATAAGGTCTCCTTGGAGCCTTCTCTTCTCCAGGCTGAACAAGCCCAACTCTCTCAGCCTGTCCCCATATCAGATCTGCTCCAGCCCTCTGAGCATCTTCGTGACCTCCTCTGGACTCACTCCAGCTGGTCTATATCCTTCTGATGTTGAGGGTTCCACAGAGAGCAGATGACTCTCTGCAAGTTGCAGGGAGTTAATAGTTTGAGCACAGCATCGTATAAACAGACTGTGTCTAGCGCTAGTCCCTTAGAAGCAAGGTCGGCCACATGTAAAAGGGACACTGACTAGTGGAGTGCCATGTTAGGGAACTGGAATTGCAGGACACCGATGTGCAGGACCAGCAGGCTTAGCTGACAGCTACCCATGCGGTTCTGCATGTGTTTCTGTGCCAGGCATCCTGGTGGTCCAGCTTTCTGCAAGTAGGGCACTGAACTTACTGCTTCTAGCACCACAGTAACATGCTCTCTGCTCAGAGCTGTGCCTGAGTAGAAAAAACAACAGTCGTTTAAAGCCCTGTGGGGTGCAGTTCAGGAACCGTGTGAATTTAAGAGCACATCATGTGTCTTATATCGGTTGTCCCCAAGGTATTAGTCTGTCATTAGCAAAAAAAGGAAAAGTTAGGTTTATATGGCTTCATCAAATGTAAATTCTGTTTTGTAAAGTCAGGGGTTTTTGTGGTTTAGCTCAGCTGTAGCATAAAAATCTGAAAAGGCAATAGTGCTGACCTTAATGACAGAGCATTCATTTTTTTATGTTAATTAACCGGCAAGTATAATGCTCATCAACCTTAGCTTTCCAGGTAAATAGATTTTATAAATCAACAAATGAAGTAGGAATAAGATAACCTAGGACAGAACTGTAGTTTGCTCTTCAATTTATGAGTTAATTGTCTTTTACTTCTATGTGTTTAGATTCCATCTGTATGAAATGAATATTGATGTAACCTTCTTGAAATTCCAGTTTCACCTGTACAGGCTGGTGTATGTAATATTAAAAAGGTGTACAGAGTTCACATGACAGCTATTAATTGAAGCAGTAGTGCTCAAACAATATTGAGAAGCCACTAGATAAAACGTGACAAGCTATCTTGTAATTTCAGTCAGGTCTTAATAACTTCGGGGACTTTATTTTTCCTATGACAGCAGTTCCTGAACTAGAGGTTGCAACTGCAGACAGGGTTATGACATTGAGAAGAGAGGTCAGAAGCCCAACAGACTTTCAGATACAGCAAGAAAGAAGCTGTATTGGGTTAGTGGCAAAAAGATTGAGGATGCAGAGGTGCAAAAAAAAAACCAAACCAAAAAACCAAAAAGTAAGTAAAAGGCTTCTGTATAATGCAGTAAGTTCTGAGTCTTTAACATGTGTTTCAAATAAATAAACAATCTGCAGTTACTTTATTTTTTTCTTTTAAGGACAGCGAAGCTGATCTTCTTCAACAAAACAGAAGATGACATTCTTTGGAGAAACCAGCTAGAGCAATTAGCTCTTAAAGATGAAAGGTATTTAAAAGTCTTAAAGAGAACAACTTGTACCATCCCAGTGTATAGGAGAACAGGTCTTGGGGCCTAGACTAACTGTACAGCTTTGGCATGAAGACAGATCCTGATTCTGTTAGCTAAGAATTTAATGGGACCTAGGGAGTTGAAGGAAATGTGTTTATGGAGGAAGGAGATGCTTAGCAGCAGGATTATGTTGTTGTGTTCTATAGGTCCCATAGGAGGCCAGGGATTTGATTTGAGAGTGTTTAATACATAATTATGGGAGGTGATATGTTCAATGAGATGATTAAGCCTGTCTGAGGAGCTTTTTGAAGGCAAATGAAATGCGACTAAGCAATACAAAATACAGGTAAGCAAAGAGAAGCACAGAAGTGACAGAGAAGGACAGTGTACCCTCAGACCAACATCCTAATTTAAAGAAGTCTTGAAAAGTCACCTCGGTGTCACTTAGCTGAAAAAATGTTTATCTAGAAATTCAAAGTTTAAATTAAGCCTGTTACTTTCATTTTTATTTACTGTCTAATTGTTGCATTTTTTCCCTCAATTGCAGTGTAATTGCAGATTAAAATGCACTAGTGCACATGTAATGTCAACTTGGTTTAGCAGGCCATGGTTCTGTCAGGAGACGTAGGAATATCAGGTTGCCTTTTAATTTCAGTACCCTGGTTTTCATCACTAGATAATTGCCACTGCCTAGATTTTATGTGATAGAAGTAAGTTTTGTCTATGCTGACTTAATTCTTAGTTGAAATTGTATGGACAAATTAATTTCACTTGTTTCTTCACAACATTGAAGTGAAAAATCAATATTATTTCATAACCTGGTGATGCTGCGTAGATTTGCATTGTGCAAATTTATAGTAAAAACCCTTTCTCCCTTTTTCCCTGAGGAGCCTCAGAAACACAAGTATTTGGGGTTTTTAACCAATAACTACTCTGTTAGTTTTTTAAACAAGTTACAGTATCTTCTCATTAATGAAATTGTACTGACGTTTTCATAAGTTTGGCTAAGCATTAAATTCTTGCCGGAGAGGGTGGTAAGGTACAGGGTGCCCAGAGAAGCTGTGGGTGCCCCATCCCTGGAAGCGTTCAAGGCCAGGCTGGATGAGGCTTTGAGCAACCTGGTCTAGTGGGAGGTGTCCCTGCCCATGGCAGGGGGGTTGGAACTGGATGGTCTTTAAGGTCCCTTCCAACCCTAACCACTCTACCATTTTTATTTCACTGCTTGTGTATTGAGCTACACCAACATTTGTCTAAGTGACCAACGAAACAGTAAAATATGTGCTTAAGTATCTTAATTGGTACTACCTGGTTTTCTTAGTAAGGTGAAATATGCAGCAAAATTTTGAAGATTGAAGGATTGGGTTAATTAAATACACAATACTGGGGGTGGGTGATTGACTTGATTGGTAGGAAAAACTAAATGTCTGTGAGAACTGATACTGTGCAGTGGGAGCTCAGCAGTACAGGAAAGGAAGTGTCAATGTCTCTGTCACTAGCATTTTGTGTAGCAGATTTCTAATCAGAGCCAATACTTAAGAAATATTCTTCTGTTTACTAGGTTTGACGTTCAGTTCGTTCTTTCACAACCAACAGAGGACTGGGTGGGTAAACAGGGGAAGATTTCTTCATCTCTTCTCTGTGAGTTGATGAAAAGAAGCAGAAAAGACTCCAAAGTGCTTATCTGCATCTGTGGTCCAACACCTTTTACAGAACAAGGAGTACAGTGAGTATTATAAATGATGAACTAGAGAATGAGGAATTGTCTTCAAATTTTATCATCTAACCAGCTGTAGTGTTTCGGATGTGGTAGCCTTTCAAAAACGGCCTTATGTTTTCTGCTTTGCAAGAGCACTTTTTAAATTAAAAAAAACCTAAATAATAAAAGCATCTGGCATCATACTTGAGGAGTATATTTAGTGTGTAGCTCAGTAAATATCAGTAATATGTAAATTTCATGAGCTCCAAGTTGTCCAAAACTTTCTAAGAGCATCTTTTTTAAAATTACTGGTTTTTTCCCCAAGGTTTTAAATGGTGCTTTTACCTGATGTTGGTAGAAAAGTTGCTGTAATAGGAAATGAGCTTTCTGTGTTGTTAGCTTGATAAATTAAGTTACAGAAAATAAAACTCAAAGCAGTTAGTCTTCGATTGCAAGCAATTAGCTCAATTGGGTTTTTTTGAAGGTAATGGTGCTGAAGTTATGCTTCTGCTGTGTCTGTGTTGGGGTTGTGGTTCCAAGCATTAATATGTACCTACTTGATTTCTGACTTTCAGATGTCTGAAGGATCTTGGATACTCTCAAGAGGAGATACATGCTTTTACTGCATAAACCCATATGAGGATATCAATGTTTGTTTGTATAATTCAATCTTATTTATTTACCTTCATGAATTTAAATAAGTGAGAATTTTGTAAGACTTGAATTCAGTTTCACTCTTGGTACCAATCTGTTTCTTGGAAAAAATATATATTTGAAAAAATTTTATACTGTGTTTTACCTTGGTTTTGTAAATATTTTTGCTAATACTTAAGTCATCCAGGTTATTAATTTATTGTTGATGCAAGCAAAAATGTTGCTTGCCCCATTATGTAAGCTATTTCATGTTATTACTTCACAAGGATTCTTAAACTTATGACAAGCACTGATTTAGGGTTTGAGTTGAAAAAGCTTATTATTTCTTACTGTAAAACGTCTTAAAAGCAATACTGTCTGAAATTAAATATTGCACTGTAACTCAGGTAACTGGTCATTGGAAAATGCTCTTTTTCATCTGATAATCTCTATTTGACTTGCAGGTTATCCAGATACGTTTTTTGGCTTTGTAAACAGAATAAAATTACCTTTGGTAAAATGCAAAATTTACATGAAATAATAAAAATTATGAATTTTACATTATGTTATGCATTTTTATAAATTATTTGTATTTTCAGTTTATGCTGTCATGCAGAAAGGTTTGCACAAGCTTAGGACACACGTCGAGAACTTGGAACACAGGTGGAGAGTCTTGGTCTCCCACAAAACTTTGTGTGACCTCACTGATACCGGGCATCCCTTGTCAGGAGACACTCAGAGGGTAAGAACACAACAGCTTATGGCCTGCAGATACCAGGGTAAGGACCATAGAAGTACCTAAAAATATTTGACAGGCTGCAGTAGTATTAAATGAGGTTATTTGAATCGGTGCGGTTTTTTTACTCCATTATTAGGTTGCCCAGAGAAGCTGTGGATGCCCCATCCCTGGAAGTGTTCAAGGCCAGGCTGGATGAGGCTTTGAGCAACCTGGTCTAGTGGAAGGTGTCTCTGCCCATGGCAGGGGGGTTGGGACTAGATGGTCTTTAAGGCCTCTCCCAACGTGAACCGTTCTGTGATTCTAAGAGGCAGTAATCTGCTGTTTAATAGTTTGGAGAGAAAAAAGCAGCAAAGCAGCTACCCCCTTCTGGGTGTTGTCAGTAATATGTGTAGGCATGGTTTCGTATGACATCTAGTACTGTTGGCATTCTCCTGTTGCATTGAATTGGTATTTCTTCCTCCTAAGAAGCCAGACTTGTGATTGTGGGAGTAGTATCTCAGCATTTATGGAAAATGTTTTAATAATACCCTTTAAAATACCCTATAATACCCTTTAAAAAGGTTAAATTGCTATCTGAGAGTGACTGGCTCTGCTAAACTGAGCGGTCGTCTCTTCAGTCACAAGTAGCTCTTGTGACACAGTACATCAATGTCTTTGTCTTTGCTAAGGATATAGACCATATCCGTCAACAGATGATGACTTCTCTAAGGCTTTATGCAGTGCAGGTGGTGGTCGTGGATGTGGAACCACTTCCGAGCAGGTCTAGAAGCTTGTGAATTCTGCCATTCATGAGCATCCCCTTTGGCTTCTGAAAGTTTGTTTCCAGTCTGATGTACTCTGGGTAATTGCTGTTCTCGGTTGCAGCTTGAAGGAAGAACTTTAGGACTGTCATCCTGGAGCAAGGAACGCCATGACGCGATCAGTTGTGTTCGGTGTCATGAGGAATTTAGGATCTTAAATACCTTAAATAGGAAGCCAACCAAATTGGTAGTTGTCATGTTGGTCTTGCAAGGGCGTTGAGTGTAGAGGCGTGGTTGTTCTTCCAGGTCAGATCTTCATGGGGTTTGAGTAAACTTCCTGGATCTTGGGCTGCATGTGTCCATAGGGAAGAGAGGAGTCTATTACCAGGGCTACGTTTTCCTAGGACTAAAAGCAGAAGATGACATCAGAAGTATATTCTCCTGTTACCTGGTTAATGTCAGATAAACACTCTCTTGAGGTGACCCTCTGGATGGTAATTCACCAAGAAACACTCAGTTTTCTGAAAAGAAATTTGAAACATTTATCAAAAGGCATTGGCTTAATTACTGTGTTGTCAGGGCGAAACAGTTTGGAGCACGTTCTTAACTCTTCATGTAATTTGTTATGTTTACAACTGTAGATACATATTTTGTGTAATTAAAACAGTAAAAACAGTTTGGAGCACATTCTTGGGTAAACTCTTCATGTAATTTGTTATGTTACTCTTCATGTAATTTATGTTTACAACTGTAGAAACATATTTTGTGTAATTAAAACAGTAGCTTGAAGAAGTAAATACTTGAGTATGGTATATTAAGTCTGCCAAGGGAGTATGCATAAAATAAGGAAGTTTGTCCACACATGAGAAACATGAAAAATACAATAGTTAATACAGTGTTTATAATTGCAGCTTGTTGTTGAAGACCTACAGATTGAAATCCCAATTGTGAGCCATTAGTGAGGCTGCTTTACAGCCAGCTGCTGCATGCTGCTGGTAGTGAAAAGGGATGATAAATTGTAACTGTCATTTGCTGGTTGTCTTTTTAAAAACAGCTTCTTGGGTTTTGTTGCCTTTAGTAAACGTGAGGAAGACAGTTGTTTATAGGAAAATCCAATTTGCAAATATATCAGTTCTGGTTCTGGAATACTTAACATATTCAGAGTGATTAAAACAAGGTTAGAGGAGCCAGTGTGAAGGGGTGTAGTTGATCATTTCTCTGCTGCTGCTCAAGGAGATGTTCGTATGTTCATTAAGAGAGAATTGTTTATAGGAAAGCATCTGTAATAAAACAACCCAGTACATATAAGGAATTTGAAAGATGCAATCACTCAGTAGATCTTCATTGAACAACAAAAAAACCCACCATTCTAATGTTTTGTTTACACAGTTTATTTTACTGCATCAGTTGTTTGACTCTTCTAGAGGAGATTCTTTACATTGTAGCGTGGAAAAATTTGCTCTGTGGTCTCGTCCAATGCATTTTTATTTTTTTCTGAGCAATATTGATCTTTGAGAGAAGCCACAGAAACTTCCATGTGTCTTTTATACTAACCCTTAGCTGCTTTTATAGAAAAATTCCTGTGTTACAAAACTGTGCAACACCAACCTTTAGTATAAAAGGCAGTCAAACATCGTGTGTTGGTGACCTCTTAACATCAGTGGCTCACGCTGCATGCAGTGGAAAAAGTTTCTTTTTCTCCCTTGTGAGAAGGTATATTAACAATATTTTCATAGAATCATGAAATGGTTTGGGTTGGAAGGGACCTTAAAGACCATCTAGTTCCACCCCCCCTGCCATGGGCAGGGACACCTTCCACTAGACCAGGGTGCTCAAAGCCTCATCCAACCTGGCCTTGAAGACATCCAGGGATGGGGCATCCACAGCTGCTCTGGGCAACCTGTTCCAGTGCCTCCCCATCCTCTCTGTGAAGAACTTCTTCCTGATATCCAATCTAAACCTCCCCACTTCCAATTTAAACCCATTACCCCTTGTCCTGTCACTACAGGCCCTTGTAAAAAGTCCCCCCCAGCTTCCTTGTAGCCCCTTCAGGTACTGGAAGGGGCAATAAGGTCTCCCCGGAGCCTTCTCTTCTCCAGGCTGAACAAGCCCAACTCTCTCAGCCTGTCAACCTGTATTTTGGAAATGCATCTTCTGCCTTTTACATCAGACTGCTGCATCCTGATTTTGCAGTTTTAAAAACCAAACCAAACCAAACTAAACTAAATCATAAACCCACCGTGCAGATCTGTGGAAGCTACGCCCACAAAATCTGCACATTAAATCACAATTTGAATGGGAATTTTCAGAAAAACTATTGTTTATGAACTCACCATCTCATAAAATGCTGATGCATTTCCCCTCTCTCATTATTCTCTTGCAAATGGGTCTGTAATGTGGCTTTTTGAGCTGTGTGGTTTGGGAAAAGGGGACTAGTCCCCAGAGGTTTCGATTCCACTTAGTCTTCATTGCTCTGAACCTTGTCAGGGGTGATATCCATACGATGATTCCTTCTGCACCACTTCAGAAGGCCCTGTTTCAGCATGGCATTCTACATTTCCAACTGGGAAATTACCTATTTAAGCATCTTTTTGCCAACAATTGAAATCCAGATCACATCCAAGTGTGTGGTTGAGAGCAGTCATCATTTGGCATCTGTAGTGGACACTCGTTTGCAAGTTCCAAACTGGACTTCCTGGTGAGAAGAGCAGAGTTACTTGCTTCCCCCGAGATAGGCTCTGCAAACTTCAGGCACTTTTAGGATTTATAAGATGTAATTTAGGATGAATTGTCATACTTCTAAAAGCCTCTGATTTCCTTTGAAGATTTGAATAGACCCGTTATTACTCATAACTTGCTTTGCACGAGTAGCTTAGCAACAAATGGCCATTTGACATTATTCCAACTTCCTAATCTAGATATGATACTCTTTGTTAAAAGTGGCTGAAGTGTAACTTTTAAGTTTTCCTTATATTGTTCAGATACTTGAAAGACTTTTTGCAGTTTATAAATTTTATAATAGATTCTCAATATGATGGACACAGGCTGAGCATCTAAAATCAAGGCTAATTTATATTAACAAGTGAAAATGGTTTTTTGAAGGCGGTGATGCTTAAGGTCTGCCTGTCTGCGTTAGGTGGTGTCACAGCCTTAGGTGGCTGGTAAAACGGAGCTGGTGACAGTCTGGTTTTCCTTTGTAATTAATTGTTATTGCTGGTGATGGGATCGATCAGGCACATTCCTGCAAGGGTTCTGCATTCCTGTGTGAGCTGGTGTTCGTAAGGTACACTGCAAAGCAGCTTCTGTGACTTAGAAAACATGTCAGAGAAATAAAGTACCTCAAATCTTCAGATGAACGCTTCCAGCGCAGTTCTTGGATAGGATTCTGCAGAAACTTTGGCGGAAAGAGCCTGCTGGAGAGGTGATGCAGTCTCTGCCCTCAGGGCCTTTCCAGATCTCACAGGACACAGCCCTGTGCAGCCTGGTGTGTGCTAGTGACTGCCTGAGGTTGCTTCACACCCAAATTATCCGTTGATTCTATGAGTGTGTGAGCAAACTTATTTTTTCATGGTAACAATTCCTGTTAATCCTTAGTTTCACGCAGATTCTGTTGTTGAAGAGTGCATACCTCCTCTGGTTATCATAACTTTTCACGTCTTCACTTAACCTGTTGTTTTGCAGTAGGGAGGAGAGCAGCAGTAGCTGATTTTTTCCTTGAAGCACACAGCTGTTGGAGCATTGTAACCATATGTCTGTTTCTGTAAAGAAATAACAAGCAACTTTGCCAACAGTATTGGATTACTGGGCAAAATTCATCGGTGTGGGTACTTGAATATCCAGCAGTTTTTTCCATACCATCCCTTTACATAGGGTATGGTAACTAGTCTACTTAGGAAAAATTATAGTCATTAAAAGGAGGAATTGATATGATTTAGAGTTGGAGAGATATTTAGTGGCTGTGTCTGGCTTGTTTGCTCTACTTTAATACCTGCAGATCAAATTAAGACTATCATATTTAATGGGTTTAGAGGTAGAAACAGTTAATAGGAGTTAGGGAAGTTTAAAAAAAAATCATCCATGATTCAAGTGATTTTCTCTTTACTGAAAGTATAGAATGTAGATACCATTTACGTACATCGATGACAGGTTTTTACAGAAGGAGATCCTAATAGACCAGAACTGGGTGATTAGCGATTACTAGCGAAAGTTTGCAGAGCCAGTGATAATCAAATAACGCAGCTGGAAAGCAGTGGGTTAGTTTAGATGAAACTACAGTCCTCTGTTACAAATAAGGGGGGGGAAAGCCTTATCGGTGAAGTCGCTGGACTCGGCTGAACAGTTTTCCGTTGGTCAAACGTGAAGGATAAATCGTGCGCACCTTGAGTGAGTAGGTGAAAGCAAAGAGGACCGTTAGCCACGGCAGGGCTGCTGGTGGTTACTCATGTGGCTGCACTGAGCCCGGCGTTGGGTGCTAAGGAAGGGGCTGGTCCCAAGTTCCCCTCCACTGAGCTCTTGCAACAACAAGTCGGTTAATTGTGACGGTTCAATTACAGAGGTTCAAGCGCACTGGATGTGCACGCAGGTACTGATACCCTGCTACACCACAGCTGAAATTAAAAAGTGATTTTAATTGTCATGCTTATAACTCGGAACTGATGTGCTGTAGCTCTTGCTCCCCTGGTCAGGCAGAACCTGTCCTCTTGCCAGCAGCCAAATTTTAGGCAAGATGGTCCTGTCACCGAGCTCATCTAAGGCTTTCCCAGCCCTGGGATCCATGGTCAGAGCCTGATCAGTTTATCAGGAGCCCAAGAAGAGTTTAATTCCGCAGAGTTCAAGGTAGGCAAACTAGCAGCAGGCAGGCAAATGCAGTGCACGTTCTGCTTTTCAGCTGTGCTCTAATTGATGGCACTTCTGTGTACGTGTGTGTGAGAGATGTCCTGCAGTTAGATGAGCATCAGCACGTGTTTTACACACAAAACAATTATCTCTGCTCATACAAGCCCCAACTTCAGGCTTTTTTTCTTATTATTTGTAGGAGAGTGTTCAAAGTACCATGACTCTTTTTGTCAAGTTGATAGCTTTTCCCATTCTTTCATCCATCCACATCATTACATGTTTAAAAGTTATGGGGTGAGGGGAGGGAGGAATGACAGAATAAAAAAATCATTAAAAATTTTTGAACGCCTTACAGTTCAGAGTTGTGCCTGTCTATTTTAAAAGTCTCCCCAGAGCAGGATTTGCCTTGAAACCGAGATGCCTAAACTGAGGTGCCTGCAGCTGAGCCGAGTTTCTGAGCTCTCTTTGTCATCCCTAGAGCTCAAATAGGCACAAGCTGCGCAGGTCCGAGAGTTGGTTCAGCCGAGCCAGGTGTGGGATTCAGGGTGCCCAGTGCCAGCTGAGATGTTCAGTTGCAAGCCAGACCTCCATACAGGGGGTCTCTGTTTTTTTTCCGTTCAGATCATGCCTGTCAGACCATGTTTTCTACACATTTGAAGCCCCATTGGCCGCCTGTATCTCTTGTCTCATGGTTTAGGTCTTTGGTCACTGGTGACGTAAAGTAGTAATACCTGATTAGAACTGAAGCAGAGGTTTTGACCAGAGAAGCTGTGGATGCCCCATCCCTGGAAGTGTTCAAGGCCAGGCTGGATGAGGCTTTGAGCAACCTGGCCTAGTGGAAGTTGTCCCTGCCCATGGCAGGGGGGTTGGAACTAGATGGTCTTTGAGGTCCCTTCCAACACGAACCATTCTGTGATTTTCTGTGATTTTTTCCAAGTGCAGCTGTAGTCTGGATGTATCCTTTGGAGTTTTTCTGTGACAGTACTTACAAAGTGCTGTGAAATCAAGTGGTTTGGGGTTGGTTTGGTTTTGGTTTTGGTTTGGTTTTTGATTTGCTTTTGTTTTGTTTTTTAATAAAAGAGTAACAGTTTTTATGATCTTCCCAATCTTATTTTCAACGGTCTTATTAACATACCTGTTTTCATACAACCATCAGCAAGAATAATCTTGCTTCATTTTATTCCTTTCTACAGGTATATAAATCTACTCAGAGCAGGGGCTATGTAATTTCTGTAGGCTGACAGCATAAATGTGCAGAAATTTGGATTGAAAAAAACCCAGACTCTCTCTATCCCAGTCCCCAATTTCAACTTCTTGAGCAGATATTCTAAATAATAAAGTTGTCAGTCACTGAGGGTGGAAACTCTATTCATGTTTTTATAGAGCTGTCTTAGAGCCTGTAATCAGTGACTTGACATTCTAGTCAGAGTCCAAATTTACCTAGTCCTGGGCCGGAGTAAATATTCCCTGTTTCTCCATAGGTGTCTGATGCATATTCAATACAGATTTTCCTCTTAGTTAAGTGCCCGCCTTTCATTCTTTCGTTTTCCTTTTATTGGTCAAAATCTTGTGTTTTCCCAAGCTGAACTTTCAGTGCAGGCTTGGATGCTGTGTTCCTATGGAAGCAGATGACTGTCTTCGCCCCAGCTGGGCATGCTGAGTTGCTGTGGCAACACAGGTAAGAACTTCTAGTAGGTGCAGAAAAGTGTCAAGCCTGTGCTGGCTGCTAAGTCCAGGCGTATGGCATCTGCCAGGAGCTGGTGCTGGATGCCCTGGAAGGGAGAGGAGTTCCCTGGGATGAAGATGATGGTATTAAACCTCAAAATGACAGGATATTCCTCCCAGCTCGCATACCCTTCTGCATTTAACCATGGGGAGTGTGCTTGCCTGGGGTGTTTGTGGCTTCCCAAGGCATTTACTGATTCTGTTACTGATGATTGGGCTTGTAGAGATCAAAGAGGAATGTCTGAGTTTTGTCGTCAGCTTGCAGACCTTTCTAGTTGAAATGTAGGTGCTGGCAGTCCTGTCTGTATTTGTATCTGCAGGCAGAAAACAAGGTCCTGTGGGAAATATTTTCTCCTATTTGAAACAAATAACCTGTTTAAAATGCACTGAGATGAGGTGAGGAAGATCGGGTCAGCAAAAAAAAAGCAAGTAAAACAAGAAGTTTGAATCACTCGCAGAAGGTATGGAGATATGTATATATCCACTTGGCAGAATATGGGGTAGGGGGAGAGACTCGGGATTACATGGCAGAGGAATAACTTCATGCTGCTCAAACTGACTGGACTGTTAGTCATGCAAGAGAAGCCTTTGCCAATGTATCTTTAAACTGAAGTATCTTAGTTAAAGCACAGTATGATACGAACTTTCTCCTCACAAAGTCAGAAGAAACACCTGTCTCATTCCTAATAAAGGGAATTGTTAACCTGATGGATCAGCTCGGGATGGGGAGAAGGGAGTCATCTTGCTTCTCCTGGCCTTGTTGATCTCTGCTTTGAACTATGTCCCTCTCAATCCAATGTAGGTCAGTGCAGAACACAAAGCAAAATTTTAAGCATCGTCTTAAAAAAAGGTGAACGGGAGACAACCCATTTTAGAGAGGAGTCATCTGCCTCAGTTAAAGGTGTGAAAACTACATCCCTGAATGGCGATCACTGCAAGGAGGAGCGTGCAGGAGAAGCCAGGAGGATGCTGCTCCGATGCACGTCCAAGATGGCAATAAGATAGGAGTGAAAGCTCTAAACATCAGCTGTCTGGGAGATGAAAGAAAGGTGCCTAAATGCAGGAGCAGGAAAGATAACTAAGAGGCACAAGGAGCCTCAGTGCCCACCTGCTTGAGCAATTCTCATGTGTGTCTTAAAGGTGAGCTATCTCCTACCTCTGCAGCCGGTTGAACCGCTGTTCAAAAGTGCATCCACAGCGTCTGACAGCTCAGACTGCTTGAAGCAGTGGGGTTTGCTCCTAAATGCCACAGTCACTGTGAGTTATAAGTAAGGCAGTCTTCCCCTACTTCTGCCCTTAGCCATTCAGCAAGATGAATGAATAAAAACAGAGAAAATTCTATATGGCAGCATGTTTAAGTCCAAAAAACTGCTTAAATGACCATCTTAAATCCATTTACTGTCCCTTCAGGATTCTACACCATTCCTCCTAGAAAAAATGTCCATTAACAGGACTTGAGTACACTTGCTAAATGAACCATGTTCTTTATCCATGCAGAAAATCCTGTGAAATTATTTGTACAGTAAAGAGAGAGCCAGCCAAAATACGTTTTCAAACCTTGCACCTCCTCTTGCATCTACTGAAGAGTGGTGAGTTGTGTAAGGAGAAGTGCAGGGCTCATCACGCAGACCTTGGGGGCTACGGATGATGCAAACTGGAGAACACATGCAGTGGGCCAGCTCCTGCAGAGACTCAGTTTGCAGGGCAGGTGTTTGTCCTGCCATATGCTCTGGTTTAAGCCTTCACAACAGTGTCCTGCAGAACCACAAATGGTCATTGAACAAGGGCGAGGAAGGAAATTCTGTGCCAGTAACAGTTTCTACTTACACAGGATGTTTGGTGAATTATTTTTTTCAGACTTGTTGTTTATACATCGCTTTGTCCAGTGAGACTGATCTCTAGCTTGGCTTACCTCATCGGTGCTGCTGTCTCCAAATGTCTCTTGGCACCTACTCTCTCCAGTTTAAAGGCTCCAACCACCTCATATACATGAACGTAGCTTATGTGCTGCACGGCACTAACGACCTGTGTGTGTGTCTCTGTCCCCTGTGACTAACACTGTGCTCACCATTCCCCTCGGCAGCGCTCTGCTCTGCTCCACGCTGCTCTCTTTCCTTTCCCCTTAAGCTGAGTAACTGATTAACCCCTTGTAGGGGGCCTACAAGGAAGCTGAGGGGGGGACTTTTTACAAGGGCCTGTGGTGACAGGACAAGGGGTAACGGGTTTAAGTTGAAAAGTGGGGAGGTTTAGATTAGATATCAGGAAGAAGTTTTTCCGAGAGAGGGTGGTGAGGCACTGGAACAGGTGGCCCAGAGAAGCTGTGGATGCCCCATCCCTGGAAGTGTTCAAGGCCAGGCTGGATGAGGCTTTGAGCAACCTGGTCTAGTGCAAGGTGTCCCTGCCCATGGCAGGGGGGTTGGAACTGGATGGTCTTTTAGGTCCCTTCCAAACCAAACCATTCTGTGATTCTGTGAACACAGTTAGTTAAACTCAGATCAACCACCTCAAATGTCAGCTTGAAGCCTCCTCTTTCTGTTACAGACATAAAGCTTGTGTGCCCTCATTTTCTTCCGTATTTGTTTGTCTGAGAGAAAAAATAGCATCTCCCAGCAAACCACATCTTGTTAAGATTAAAAAAAAACCCACCACAACTCTTTAGCACGAGTTGAGGACATAAGAACATTGTGTCTTGCCTAAGCATGGGAGAGATTTGCCAATATCTCTCTTGACAGGGCCTTCTAATGAAGATGTAACTCACCTTGGTGAACACTTACATCCGAGTAGCGTTCCCTGGCATTCTCTTAGTAAACTAAGAGTAGTTTTGTAATAAAATCTATCAGTGTATCTATGGCTACTAAAGAGCCCGGAAAAGAATTGCTTTGGGATATAATTTCATAAACATTCATAACTAATAAAGATCTGGCAACAAAACTTGTAAGTAGAGGCTGAACTTTTAGGTAGTCTCTTCCTGATGATTACTATGACTACTTCAAAGTGACTGCAAAAAACTGAGTGCAGCTCCTTTACCTTTTCATCCTTTGCCAGAGGTGAAGAAATCACATGACTCCTGTACATAATCACTTATTTTTCCATCAGAAATTCTAATGTTGTCTTCAAGGTAATGTTATTCTTCAAGGTAACAGAAAAATTAATGAAATCTGTACACTGCAAGCTAAATATGACTAAAATTAACTGAACTGCTTGAAACACATTTTCATCAATTATTAACCTTTTAGTGACTATTGGTACCACACAACCAGCTGTTTCAGCTTCACCAGCCCATCCGTTGCCATTGAGAGAACTTGGGGTGAACCCTGATAGCCCGGCATGTCCTCCAGCAAAATCGGGCAGCAGATTTCATGCTCCTGATTTTGTCTGTGCTGCGTCCTAGCGGTTGGTTTTGTGGTGTCATTGAACTGTTTTACACCAGAAGCTGTAAACTGAGACTGATGGACAGCTTGGATTGGGCTAGAACAGTTTATTAAAAAGCCCAATGGTGTATCGGAGCAAGACGATGAGGTGTCCTGGTCTGACAGGTAAGCTGGACGCACCAGAGCTTTTTTTGTGAAGGTGTCTGCCTTTGCTCCTCAGGATTAGTTTCTATAATCCAACGCTGAAACCGAGTTCGTGCCATGTACCTGGAAAATGGAGGTAGCCTTGCTGCTGCATATGGCAGAATCCCTTTGACAGCATGGGATGTGGGTTTCTTCGCAGCTGCAGGTTGGGTTTTTTTTCCTTTGGCAGGCATGGCTGTATAGAGATTCAGTGATTAGTTAATATTTATAGTCCCCAGAACATACGTAGATGCAGCAGTGTAAGCAACGGTTCCCTTGGATTTCAGGAAATTAAGAAATAATTACCAAAAGTGATTTGCTCCCCTAATCCTGTAAAAACTGGATAGTTCCCGTAGTAATGAAAGTGTTGTTCAGCGTGAGAGAGAAAATAGCTGGACCGTGCCAAGGGTGGTTTGGTACAATGCTTAGTTCAGATTCTCCTCACTGGGAATAAAGCCAACAGGAGAATGTCCTCTTTAACAAAACAGGACACTGACAAGACCAGAGGATGTCTCAGGTGGGCAAAATCCTACAGAAAGAGGCACAGGACGCAGTTTCTGTCTGTATGCCATGCACAGTGGTACTGCTAGTGGTATGCAGCAGTCTTGGCAGTCCAGACGGCTTCCTAAGTGAAAGCCTGTTCGCTTTTATTTCCTTTTGCAAATAGGCTGGCATCATGGCAGTGTTTGCAAATAAATTTTATGTGCTCAAGAGAGTATGAGCGTGAGGCAAGCTCAGAATTTATATCCTTTTAAGCTGTGTACTGTGAAACCCAAAACCAGGGAATTTTTTCTCAATAATTTTTTTTTTTTTTTTTAATGCAGTAGAATCTCCTCTTGGAAAAGCTAGTAAGAGTTAGTTAATTCTAAGCACGGCAGCAATGCTTGTGCATTATGTATGGGGATGCCCACACAACCTGAAAACTGCTGGCAGCCGGGAGGTTTGCCAGAGTGCCAAGAATGCGAGAGCCCTCTGACAGCATGCAGGGCACAATTACCGTATTCTACTTCTGTGTCCATGTGCTGGATTTGGTTGGGATGGAGTTAATTCTCTTCACAGTAGCTAGACTGGGGCTGTGTTTTGGGTTTGTGCTCAGAAGAATGTTGATAACACAAATTTTTAGTTGTTACCAAGCAATGTTTACATTAAGCCAAGGACTTTTTCACTTTCTCATCCTGCACCTGTGTTCCCAGCTTCTTCTCTACAAGAGGCTGGGAGGGGACACAGCCCAGACAGATGACCCAAACTGACCAAAGGGACATTTTATGCCATAAAATGTCATGTTTGATATATAACCTGAGGGAGTTGACCATGGCATCTGGCTCTCAGCACTCTCAGGTTTCTTGCACTGTGGCTCGCTTTCTCTTTCTCTGGCTCTGACTGTTGCTGAGGAGGGGCTGGCTGAGTGTCAGTCGGTGGGTGGTGAGTTTATAATTTGGGGGTTTTCCCCTAATATTTTCATTACACAGTAGTAGTAGTAGCATTTTCATTGCATAATAGTAGCAGTATTGCTAGTATTTTTATTATTTATTTATTCATTTTCAGTTATTGACATGTTCTTACCTCAACCTATGAGTTTTCTTACCGTTTCTTCCTATTCTCTTCCCTATCCTACTGTGGGAGAGGGGAGTGAGTGAGCGGCTGTGTGGTGCTCAGTTGCCGGCTGGGGTTAAACGACGACAGTCCGCTAGTCCTGCATGGTGAGACTTGTATCCTGTAAGTGAACGTACACAACCATGTTGGGAACCAAGTCCCAGGCAAAGTTTTTAGTCGAAAGAAGATGGGTAGTCTCTTGGGAAAAGGGTCCTTGAAGACAGCCCTGTGGTAGAGGAGGCCTTTCCCCTAGGCTTCCTAAAGACTGCTTCCCTTTGGCCCAAAGACAACAGTTAATGCTGTTGCTCTGCAAAGCTGCCTGTCCTGTTTCTGCTGGAAATAAACATTGCTCAAGGCTTTTGTAGAGCAGCTATTGTACTCATTGCTCTGTATGATGGAAGGTGAGGCTGGCCCATGCTTCTTTGGCACTGTTTTCAGAAAGGCTGGTCCTGACCACGCTGACGGATGCAGCCAGCGTTGTGTACCTCACCAGATACTTAGGCTTCTGACTCTTGGAAAAGCAAACTGAGATACTATTGGCTTAGCTTACTTCAATGTCCCCTAGTCATCCATCCCTTTGGAACTAAGATGCTCCTGATCGTAAGGTTTAGTGAACAAATTCGTTCTTTCCAACCCAGGTTTGTGTGTTGCAAAGTGATGAAAATAGTTGTAGCAATGGTGGAACCAGCACTCAGAAAGTGAACTCCTAGGGGCTGGTAAGAACTTCTGGATGACGCTAGAGGCTATCCTAGTACTTGTGAAACTGCCCAGTCTGAGAAGCACTCCTTCTTTGGGGTAAGAAACCTGTGAGCCACTAGTGACCGGAGCAGCATCCTTGAATGCAGAGCTCCTTCAGTCCCTTCTGCTTGTGGAGGAACAGGATTGACATGCCCTGCTTCTCAAAGCAGTCCTGGCCATCGAGCTGTAGGGCAGCAGTGACTGACCTGTGACCTTAGAACAGTCCACATGTGGCTTCCGTCCTGGGACTGTGCTGGCTTAGACATGGAGAGCGGCGTTCAGGTGAGGCACCATGGCTGTGACTCCTCGGGGGACGTGGTGCTCCCTCATTTAGTGCTTTTTTGAGAGGGGCTGTCTTCACGTGTATCTAGGGGATCATCAGCTAGCTCATTTCCTCTCAGCACACTCATTTTGATGGATCCTTTCTGGAGAAACACAATTGACTGCATAGATGCCTGTGCTGGGACTGAATGTACTACCCAGCCTGGCAGTTAAAACCAGAATGAAACGAGAGCTGCGGCCCTTATCTGAAGTTGACGGGAGCTCTTCAGTACCTGTCACATAGGAAAGAAAATGTGGACTTGAAAATAGTGCCCGTTGTCTTATCACTAACTGGGGGTGATTTCATGTGTCGGTGGAGGTGAAGGGCAGCAAACACTTTATTCCTTCTCTCTTCAACCCCCACCTCAACCTTCACTGTAGAGAAGGAATGGCAGCATAATAGAGAAACAGGTGCTGAGGAAGACGTGAACTTCACACAACCCCCAGTTTCAGTGCCTCTCAGCATTGCTTGAAAAAACGCCAAGCTAAATAACCAGAGGAAAGAGCTGGGCTGAATGTAAATGTTTTGACCGGCCGGTGTTGCTTTGCTGACATGTTCACAAGGGTGTCCAGAGATGGGAATGTGATGCTCTAGGAAGCGTTTGAGAAAGAAAATGAAACCAGCATGAAATCCTGTAATGTGCCTGGGGAAATCCGGGGGTGATGCCAAGGTGCAAAGGGTTGCCTTCGTTTCTCTTTCCATTTCACTGCACCCGAGGTCAGTCCCTGAATGCATGTTTTCCCGCTGTCATCTGGGCTTGCAAGGGACTGTTTTGATGAATGTAAGCAGTAAATGTACGTCTTCTCCCTCTCCTCTTCCCACTGGGCAAAAATATATTTGGTATGAACGAATTTAATCAATTTGCTGATTTGTTTCAGATCTCCCCTACTTCTTTTTTAAGAATGGTGGGTTTTTTCCAAGTCTACGTTGCTGTTGAAATCAAACCTCAAATCTATTTTTTTAATAAAAATATTTCGTTTGTGAAAACAATCTGTCCTGTATCGCTGAGGTATAACTGCTGCAGACACTGTTAGAATGGCACAATTTAAGTCCTTTATCTCATGGAAGAAAAGGAACTAATGATTACAAGTATTCCCATTATTTAGGAAGCACAGACTTCTTAAAACTAATTCAGTTCTTTGGTGGCGAGTGACTTCTCTTATCCCAAGGAGCACTACAAAGTGCACGCATACTCATTTGTGTGAACCCCTGAGAGACATGGGAGCGGGGCCTTCATTTAATTTCATTTTCTGTTGCAGGTTAAATGCTGGGATCTGAATGTATATACGGGATTTGGCAAAAGCAGGCTCTGTGTACACCAGCTTCTGAAGCGGAGTCTCTGCTAGCGCTCTGAGGACAAGGTAAAGCACGTTCTCCTGGAGCAGTGGCAGTAAGCAGGGTAAGGCCACAGCCACTGGTAAGGTGTGTTTGGGCTGAGAGATGGAAGGTTTGTTTCTGTAATATGTTCTGTCTTCCCTTCAAGTCTGTTCTGGGATATTTGATTTTATTGTTGCTGTCAATGAACTCTAATCAGTTCAAAGGGTGTGGAAGTCTGAGGCGAGCATCTTGTGTGTCCCACCTACCCACCAGTGGTTGTTGGCCTCTGTGTCTCTGCAGGGGGCTAGATCCAAAATATCTTTATTCTGCTTTGCGGGTACACCCCCTGGAAAGCTGTCTTATCACAGAATCACAGCATGGTTTGGGTTGGAAGGGACCTTAAAGACCATCTAGTTCCAACCCCTCTGCCATGGGCAGGGACACCTTCCCCTAGACCAGGTTGCTCAAAGCCTCATCCAGCCTGGCCTTGAACACTTCCAGGGATGGGGCATCCACAGCTTCTCTGGGCAACCTGTTCCAGTGCCTCATTTATTATATTTATTCCAATTACTCAATGTGTCTCTCTCAAGCTCCTCACTCTCAGTAAGGTACTTAACAGAGCAAATGTATCAAGACTAAGCTTATGCTTCTCTCTGCTTCTACAACTTTCCATTGAAGGGTTACTGCTGACACTGTGCGCCTCTCCTCCCCGTCTGTGCCCGTCACTTTCTGTAACACCTGGTAAATGCAGTTACTTGGCTGGTATCGCCATTAGTTCCCTTCAAGAAACACCAGCATGATATTTAAATGTAAATTGTTATTTTACCTGCTCTGCGGCACAATACTCTTGTCAGCCAGACTCTGGTAGGTTGCTGCTGAGGAGTGACATCTGTGAGAAGTTTCTTTTAGAATTTTTTTCTGTTCTCTTCCAAGATGAGATATTTTTTTTCCAAAGTGATCATTGCCCTGTAGCGTGGACTATTGAAAATTTCTTTATTGAGTCTTGCCAGCCTGGAGCTAACTCTTCTGGAAGTCCTTTCCCTAGGGAGCCCTCAATGAAGAGATGAACCTCAGTTTAAGGTAGAACTTCAGCTGTCAGGGTTTTCCAGGAGCTTACTGCTATCCCTTCTGATTTCCATGTTCCCTTCCCAGCTGTAATTTTAATAACCTTCTCCAGAGTGAAAAGGTAAGTAAAGAACAGCCCAGTTTGGACAAGGAGATCGGATGTGGGCAAGAAAAGGCTGAAGCAGTAAAAATGTGCTGAGTATCAGGACACACACAACCTGTCTTCATCAGCTGGTTTTGACGTCTTCAAGACTATTCTTATTTATTGTCAGTTGTATCCTGTGGTTATTTCTATCAGCTAACACTTGTGAATCTGCCATTGCTACAAGTTAGACTTGTACCCAGACTGTTAGACTGTACCCAGACACTATCAATTAACTAGTCAATAAATGTTCATATTCAACAAGAAGATGAGTGGAAAACTGTTTATTGTTGAATTGGATAGGAAATCTTTGTGTATGAATCAACTAGCTGAAAAGCCCAAACTGTAAGATTTAAACATCTGTGAGTTAACATGGCATTAATGGATAGGCAAAAAAAAGAGAAGTTTTTGCGGTAATAAAGCAAAGATTTAGCAGAACTGCGGCTTCTTACTGTTTACATTACAACTTAAGATAAATTTTCCCTCCCTTTGGGATGGGAAAATTGTAAGCTTTGCAACATACCCTGCTCCTTTTTAAGTGATATGATACCCATAACAGTAGGGAAAAAACAACCCAGCAGCTCACCCAGAAGTACACCTAGTATTACTCTCCCCTTCTGGGAGGGTCAGACTTGAACTTAAACATTTCTTCATCAGTTGCATAGCAGTGTGATCGGTTTGCTGTCACATGGTGTGTGAGCTTATGTTTTTCATTCAGCTTCTGATTATGAGTGCCTCAAAACTCTGACAATCCTCCCCGTTAAGCACATCGTAGGAAATGCAATTTCCCCTGCCCCATGCATCTGGGTTTTTCCAGTAATTGCTGTTGTTGCTCTGCCTTTAAACAAAAGCATCAATGAACAGGCAGGTGTTTTATCTTTACGTGTAGCTGGGGGTTACGGAAGGGTGAGGTGATTCCTTTTCCTTAGCTATCCAGAAGCCAGGTCTAGGGTGTTCAGCTCCCCGCTGCTTACGGTCAAGGGAAGGAGGGTGAGGAAAGGGCACCTACAGAGCATGCTTCATCTAATTCCAGACAGACACGCTTCCACTAGGCAGGAAGTCCCATCTTTCCCTCCCCTTCCCCTGCAGGGCAAACCTAGATCAACTGTTCAACTAGTTGCCTAAGTGTAGGATTTAGATTAGCCCCTTGTAGAGTGCAGAAGTGCTAGTGCTTGCTGAGATCATATCAGTGCTTTAGAAACTGAGATAACTCTATGCTTCAAAAAGTAAGTTTTACATTTACTTCAGAATTCTGTTGTCTTCCGGTCTTGTTAGGACACGATGGGGAAGCAGAGGTCAGAGGTACCCAGTACGGAGCATGGTGAGCTAAACAGACCTGGAATGGGAGCTCTTTTGGGAGACTGAAGTTAAACAGCATCTTTCCAACATACACCCCTTAAAGTAATGTTTATCTCACGAGGTATACTGGGTCTGGCTGGAATGGACTTAATTTTCTTCATAGCTGCTCACACGGTGCTCTGCTTTGGATTTGTGACCACAACAGCGTTGGTAACACACCAATGTTTTAACTATTGCTGAATAGCGTTTGCACAGCACCAAGGCCTTTTCTGTTTCTCACTTTGCATGTCCCCCCCTGCCAGGGAATAGGCTGGGGGTGCGCAAGAGTTTGGGAGGGCACATGACCAGGCAGATGACTCAAACTAATCAGAGCAATACCTTATAGCATTGTGCTGAGTAACAAAACATACAGGAGGGGGTTTAGGGATATGTGCCAACCTTTTATTGCTTGTGGCTGGGCATCGGTCCTCTCCTCTCCCTCTTCTTCTCCCACTTCTCCTTTGCTTATTAAACAATTTTTATCTTGACTCACACAAGTTTTCTTGCTTTTTCCCTTCCTTTCCTCTTCCCCTGCCACACTGGGTGTGCAGGGGGAAGCGAGCGAGCAGTTGCGTGGTGCTTAGCTGCCTGCCAGGGTTAACACACAATGCAACATTACTGCAGTGAAAAGACAGCTTCCACTCCAAACCCGGCTGTGTGAGTTTCTGAAGCCCTGGTTTCATGTTCCTCTACAAGGATTGGAACAAGTAGAAAGAAAAAAAGAAGTTAGCAGTGTTGATCCCATGTTACAAGCCCTCCATCACTATGTCTCTGCTGCCCATACTAAGCACATGTCAGCCAGCACCAGCTGAGCGGGTATGTACACAGAGCACTAGTTTATATCCCCAAAGCTGTGCATGCATGGCACTGAAGCTGGCTCATTAGCTCTGTCTCTTACTAAGGCTCATTACTGCTAACACAGACACACGCCAGCGTGGCTGCAATGTTTCTATCTCCCAGAGGTAACCATTCCACACCTAACAGTGTATGTTCTCCACAGCATCAGGTTGTATAGTCACCTTTAGCATGTATAGCAGAGCTTTGAAGCCACTGAAGCCAATCAAATTTCACAGGATGAATCCAACCAGTGTAAACACTAAGCAGCTGGTTTTGGTTAAAGCCATAGAGTTTCTGTAAATAAACAGGTAGGAGCATCTAGGCACATACGCCTGGGTCTGGGTCCTACCCACAGCTGTAAACCTTGATTTACAAAGCCCTGGCCTTCTAGTGTGTGCTGCTTTGGGATGAGCGATGTAGTCACGCCAATATGTCGTGCTGGAGTGAGAAAGAATGGCATCAAGTAGCAGCTGGTTTCAGCCTCTGGCTTAGCCACACACGGCTTGAGCAAGACTCTTCAAACCTGCGCCTCAGCTCCATGCCATCTGCCCCAGCGGTGTGGCAGTGGGAGGGTGCCACGGAAAAGCTGAGTGTCAGGCTCAAATAACCATACACGTTGTGGCTACGTATCATGTTCTCCTGTGCTTTGCAGCTGACTTGCCCAGACTGCATGCTGAATGGAAGAGGATACAGAGCTCTTCATCTCTTTCCCCCGGTCCAATGATAAATTTCCCCCTACGGTCTCATTTTTAAATGAAGGCAATTTTAAGCCAGCACTTTCTCTCTGCACCTTTATTTCATTTCCAGCCTCTTGGCATTTTCCTTCCACTCTTTTCTTTTTCAAAATTTGTCATGAGTTTTACTGTCTGATTAAATTTATTTAGGGCTCCACCTATCACCTGTTTATTGTCTGACTCACCTGCTCCCTTCACTCTCCTACTATTTAATACTTAGTACACATTGTACCTCCCAGCTTTAGCAATCCTTTATCCATCTTTCTTGCCTGTTGTCCAGTATTTTGCTTATGAATAGTTTTCATAGCATAAATTCTTCCTGGTGTCATCCATCAATGTTGGACACCTTCAAGTCAGCTTCTCAGCCAAGACACACGTTTTGTGCCATCACACTCCCAATTTTCAGTACTAGCTAGTACCGCTGTGGCTAGTTCAGCTTCCACATCTGTTGGGTTTTTTTTTATACCAAATGCAAGGTTTTAAGACTGTTTTCAAAGATGTATATGTATCTCAAAAGACACAAGTAAGGAAAATAAGTTCAAATGAGGTCTCGGTGCAAGAGCATTTTGGTGGATTCTGTAACTGGCTGAACCCTTGCCGAACACAGACAATCTCTGGAGACATCCTGAGGGCTGCAAAAGGTCTCTGCTCTTGCAAGCCAACACCTGGACCTTCGTCTATATAGTCTTACTGATAGATACATTATCCTGCAGGCTGCATGTGAGCTACTCACTTAAGCTGAATCTGTGTAGTTCTTAGAAGGTACCAGCTCATGTTCACGGATAATACTCTCATGGCCAAATAACTTCTGGTTGGCTTAGTAAGCAGGCAAAATGTGGTCTTTTTGCATGCAAAAAGCATGTGGACATGTGATTAACTGGCCTAACCTTCTCCCCATGCATACTGGTTTTGGCTGGCACAAAGTTAATTTTCTTCATAACAGCTGATATGATTCTATGGTTTGGATTTGTGACCAAAACAGTGTTGATAACACAGGGGTGTTACTGCTGAGCAGGGCTTACAGAGAGTCAAGGCCTTTTCTGCTCCTCACCCCACCCCACCAGCGAGTGGGCTGGGGTGCACAAGCAGTGGGGACGGGCCACAGCCGGGACAGCTGACCCCAACTGACCAAAGGCATATCCCATACCATATGGCATCACACTCAGCATATAGAGCTGGGGGAAGGAGAAGGAAGTGAGTGACATTTAGAGTGATGGTGTTTGTCTTCCCCAGTAATCATTATGTGTGATGGAGCCCTGCTTTCCGGGGGATGGCTGAACACCTGGCTGCTGATGGGAAGTAGAATCATAGAATGGTTAGGGTTGGAAGGGACCTTAAAGATCACCTAGTCCCAACCCCCCTGCCATGGGCAGGGACACCTTGCACTAGACCAGGTTGCTCAAAGCCACATCCAGTCTGGCCTTGAAGACATCCAGGGATGGGGCATCCACAACATCTCTGGGCAACCTGTTCCAGTGCCTCACCACCCTCTCTGTAGCGAATGAATTCCTTATTTTGCCTCATTTGTGTGTGCAGCTTTTGCTTTTCCTGTTAAACTGTCTTTAACACAACCCATGGGTTTTCTCACTTCTACCCTTTCCATTCTCTTTCCAGTCCTACTGGGAGAGAGTGAGCAAGTAGCAGTGTGGGACTCAGCTGCCTATCAGGGCTTGACCACAACATGTTGGCAGTGAAATTTCAGGACAGCATTTGACAGGCCAAACAAAGCTTCCATGGTCCAAAGAGACTCTAAAGTGAGCTTGAGGCTATGTTTCAGACTTGGAGTGCAAATGTCAGTGATCTGAAGTTTGTGGTAGTTAGGCTTCCTGAAACATCAGGCTTGGCTTGCCTCAAGGGCACCCTTTTGTGTCATCATTTAGAGGAAGGAAGGATGGCCCATCTGCCCCCAAAATCTGACAGAGGTGTTCTTAACCATGAAGTTGTGCTGGTGTCTCCAGCCTTCTGCTTTTGTGCCCTTGTTGCTTATGTAAAGATGGTAAGAAAATTAAGTTTAAATATTATATTCCTATATTTGACTTCTTTTTTTTTTCTCCTGGAAGGTCACAGAACTACTTGACACCAGCTGAAACCAATCTGTTTAGCTCAGTGGCAGGATACATCCATCAGCAATCCACCAGTTGACTTTCTCACTGCTAACGATGGAGGATTTAATCATATGCTCAAGGTAAGATTTGGGAACAGACTTTCTAGTGCATTTTTATACTTCAACCTTGGGTTTGATATCTGGGGTGTCTTCCCCTACAAGGTGGTACTTTATTTTTCTACTATGGGATTCTCATTCTCTCTTTGGGCATCATCCTACAATATTCCCCCTCCACGTCTCCCCCCCACCCCCCCCAATTAACCTCTACAGGTTTCAGGACAGTGCCTGTCCCATTACATGGACTCATACTATACTTCACACAATGAAACTTCAGTATCTGGAGCTACTGTCAAGGCCTATGTTTAAAAAAATTAAAAAAAAAAAAAAGGAACCGAAGATTTGAAGTTCTTTAACTTCCTTAGCTCTCTTTTCTTGTATGTCAAGCTTTTTTCTGGATGTTGCACTCTACAAGCTCAGAGGACCTTGGCCACTTTTCATTATCATAGTGGATTTATTAAAAGATGATAACTTGCTTACAAAGAACTTAAGTTATATGAAAGATGCAGGGATATTATCAGCTTTGTTTTCATTCCCTCCAATGTAATCTGATTCTTCCTTTAAGATATGCAAAAGTGGCAAGAAGTTAATAATAAGCTCTTGCCAGAGAGAAGCACCTCAGCATTAATTATGTCTCTCAGGAGGAGACTTCAGGCATATCACTTCCACCCACATTAATCATTAAACAAGTACTGTGAATTGTTTCACAATAATTATATCCCTGTCAAGCTGATGCCAATTTATGGCTGTTATGTTCTTTTTAAGTACTAAAATCTTTTTTTATTTTTTGATGAATACAGATAAGTATGAATACTGTTAGTTTTGTTACAAGATGTATACTATGATTCCATAAGGCTGCCTACTATGTGTATTATTGAGCTGTTTGAAATTCACTCCCTTCTCAAAGACCAGCCCAGCATAAGAACTAGCATATCAGGCCTATTGTCACTTGGAGGGCCTTTTCATATCTGACATTTTAAATGTGCCTGGTATTCAACTTTTATCTTAGCTTTCTAAACCATATGCCTGACTACAGTATGTCTTGCAGCACTGGTTTTTTGTTTCACTCTTTCTTGGGAATGGCCGTCGTGTTTGCCCGGAGCACAGAGAGGGTTGAGTGGTGCTCAAACCTGGTGGCACCCACTGCTGTCCCTCGTTCTGCTGTCCCTTGAAGTTCCATTTGAGAACAAGTTGCCAGTGAGGATCCCAGGAGCAGTGCTGACTTGGAAAAATAGTTTTGCTTGTATTAGGTTTGGCAGAGTCAACAGCCTGAGTTTTTGACCTAAGTGAGCTGAAGAGAGGTGTTTTTTTTCCCTATCAATGAAAGACTTTGGATGGGTCAAAAAACTCCTTATTGAGTACAGACTTATAAATTCCATACTTGCATAGCCTCAGACACAAGAGCCTTTCACTGAAGGAAAGCTGGATGCTATCTGTGGAGGTTTTCAATGCCGCAGAGCAAACCTTTCCATACTGTGAAATAACCCTTGAACTGTTGGATGATCCCAGTGCCAGATCCTCACTGAAGAAAAGCATGCAGGTCAGCAAGTTCAGCCTTTTTGATCTCCTGGCAAGCCCTCTGTGATGGGGGCAGCCTCACTCAACGGGGCAGGAATGAATACTCCTCACTTAGTTGGTGGTAAAAGTTTTTGACCCCCCCATCCTTGTGCTGGCCAGCATTCCTGTATTGATCATCCTTATTCTCCATTCTCTCTGTCTGCTGAGATTGTTTGGCCTCTGGAGCACTTGAGTTCTCATCATGCAGAAGATAAAACAGTATGTGTTCTTCTTTCTGACATAGTCGGCAGCTTAAACGTACTCTGTTGAACTCAAGAGTCAGGTTTGAAGCTGGCCAAAAGTCTGAGGCCTCCAGATGAAAGGTACTTTGCTATTCAAATAGCACTTACTTAAATATTAATATCTGTTTCTGAGCCCTAGCCTAGTCCAAGCAGAAAGATTATTTCTTTGAAGAAACATGACTCACAAAGATTAGAGACTAAGAAAGAGATTGTAGTGGAAGCCTAACTGATTTTATCAAAGAAACTTCCCAAAGCTGAAGGTGGCTAGAAGCCATTATGTTACATGCAGATTTCAGTGAGCTGTGGTTTTATACCAAGGATCGAGCACTGATTTTTTAAAACAGCAAACCTGTTAAAGAGCAAAATTTTCATTGGAGGTTAAATGGAGGTTAGATGAGAGATGAGTTCTAAAGTTACATTTGGTATTTTAGAGTGCCTAACAGAAATGGAAACTGTTAAAATTTTAGGAGTCTGTATTGATCACCTTGAGGGAAGGAGGCAATTCCTTCCCACCAAGGATCTTTTCTTTCACTGCAGATGGTGATTCACTCTTGATTCCGTATTTCTTCCATACACCCACCAGTATTGGTGCTACATGATAACTGCGTAAAAACAAACAGGGTTTGTTTCTGAAATATAGTAAGCTGCCTTTAAGGGGCACCCCAAAAATGTGAGGTGTTACCCTAGAGGAACATCCTTCTGAAATGAATGTTGTGGTTCCAGTGACTGTTCAGTATCTGTACTGGTTATGTTGGACAGTTGATGGTTTTGCAGAAGTGGGCGCATTGGTCTATGAATTTGGAAGAAACCAAACTGCCGCTGTGCAGTCAGCACAGGAGAAACACCTTCTCACTGTCAGCATTATCAGAGAAGTGCTACTTTCACCTCTCTCATGACCCTGAAGGTATTTACCTTAGCCAGAAGTCTGGCAAGTATAGTTCATAAACTTACTACCTAAAGGAGAGCCACAGACTGAAAAGGAAGCTGGTTTTGTGGTCCATACTGCTTCTGCCTACTTCCCACCCTTGGTTTACTCCTTACAGATCTACTCTGTTAAGGAGGAAACTCCTTCTCTCTCTTTTTTTGGAACTACCAACCTACCAACCATACAGTCTCAGGTCTTTCTAGTATCCATCTCTGCTTTACAGATATTGGCCACCTTTTCTTTCAAACCATTTATAGATTAACATAAAGCAAGTTAAAATCTCCTTCAAATTGTACTTAGCTTTGAGGATGTAGCTTCTCCTTCAGACCAGAAGGGCTGTGTGCATGTTAGTTTACTTGCCCGATTATATTGGTTTATCTAACAAAAGGAATTGTCTCTCACAGGAAATGATGCCTCACAGAGTGTTAAAATAATTTTTTACGGTGAGTTGCATGGTGGTTCAGTGATGCTGTTTCTCAAAAGGTGCAGCCCTGGTTGATCGAGATCCTCTCTAGAACAAGTGATCGTGAGTCTTCTAACACGTTCCTGGCAGACAGTGATAACCCACTGTAGGTTACGTGCTCTCCTCTGCTGAGGAGGAGCCAGCAGGAAGGAGCAGCGGGTGAAGTAAAGCCTACGACAATGTGAAATTCTGTGTCAGTACCTGCAAGGCATGCCCTTATTAATATGCTGGGCAGGCCTTCCCGTCAAAGTGAAGAATATGGATCTGTGAAACGAGAACAGAAGAGCTGCAGAAAGCCAGCTGCCCTTGCTAAGAAGTCTGGGGATACTTCCAGTGGAAAGATTTCCTTTCCTCCAGCCTCAGAGCAGCCAGTTCCTTACAGACAGCTTCAGGGACACTTGAATTTCAATGCAAGTGCCTGTGAGCGCTTGTAAGCCTGATGTCCAAAGGCAGAACTGAACCTAGGGTCCCTCCTTCCCTTTCCACAGAGTCCCTGGAAAGACACAGCCGCCTCAGCTTCCACTGCAGAACTGTTGCCCCGCGCAGCACAGCAGAACCCCTGCAGTAAAAGCAAATTAGGCTTACCTGTTTCTCAGTCCGTAAAACAAAGTACACATAACCTGGCAGAGCTATTGCCTGGGGTAGTTAGGCATAGTTGCGATTTCTACCGGTGGCTGTGGCTTACAGAGGGTGAACACAGCGTTCCGAGGAGGCTTTGAACTGCATGTTGTAGCTTATCACATTTCAGCGCCACGGAGCACATTTCTGTGTTGGTACTGCCTGATGCTCGCGGGCACTGCAGATTGCTCTGCTGACGTATGGCAGAATCTAACCCGTAAAACAAACCAGGGTGTAATGCCTGTGACTCACGAGTGGTTTTGCTGGAATAAAGCTGCTTCATGTCCATCATAACATTTAAAAAACAGTATCTGGAATTTATTGGAATGAAGTCTGCCCATCCCTCTCTCCTTGCTTGGCATGCAATAGTGAACTGGGAACCTTTGAGGGTTTCTTTTCCCCTCTGCTCCTCCCAGAAACAGGACCTGTTCCAGGAAGGAGAAAAGATGCTCCATAAATTAGGATGAAATGTGATAGCTGCAAAGATTTTATTCTGTGATCAAAATACCAAGGAAAAGGGATGCTGTGCTAACGCCTTAACAAAAGGACAAGATGAGAGGATCTGCCTAGATAGCCTGGCATAGGGGGGCAAAAGAGCATAAAGGCTGGCACAGGATTAATCTAATAAATTAAAGCACAGAGTACAAGTACTGTGGGCAATTCACTCTTTATTTTCAGAAGTTAAAATTGACTGAGAGGTAATTGCAAGTGTTGGGGGGGGTGGGACAATTGTCCAGGAACCTGACTACTGATATTAGCTGGCTGTCAGAGTGCTGTTTAACCACTGACAGTAAAGAGAGGCTATGGGTTTACTCAAAGCCTATATATCACTTGGTATTTTTAAGGGAATTAGAGTTATCTAATAATTACAGATCAGCTTTTAAATTAGATTACAAGTTTGGCTCATAAAAATAACTGCAGGTTACATGTAACATCCGCACTGTGTTCGGGTAAGAAAATTAATCACATTGAAATGTCAGTGAGCAGGTATCAGATGGGGTCAGTGCTGGTGCAGATTTTAAATGGCTATCAGTGGCAAATGGGCATAGGCATGAGCTTACTTTAATGTTTTTAATTATTATTAAAAGGTACTTCAGAACATTCTGTATGTAGGGAGAGGAGCACAGACTGAAGGTTAAACATAAACTAAAAAGGAGCATATGCTAGAAAATTGTGATTCTGAAGGAGATTTAAAAGACAAATCCATCAGTAAAGGACATAACCGCTGTTATGAAGGAGTTTTGTCAGCTCTATGCCTTAATTAAAAGGGGAATACTCAGGATCAGCAGAGAGGTGATATTTATCTCTTGCGTGGCTGATGCTGGAATACTGCCTCAGTTCTGATGTCTCTTTACTGAAAAATTGGAATGGTTTTCCAAAAAAAAAGAAAAAAAAACCTGTAAGAGGTGGAGTGTTCACAACTATGAACCTTGCCCAAAGAATGTTCATCGTAATTACATAATTACCATAAGGATATACCAGGAAACAACTTGCTTTTTAACACCAAAAAGGTACTAAGAGCTTCAAACTCCAACGGGAAACGAGACAGCATTTTCAGCAGTTGCGTGTAAGAGCACTGAGAGATGCTCCAACGGAAGAAGGTGGATTCTCCCACTGCTACTGTGGGCAAGGATGGTCTCTCAGGAACTATCCTGCTTGCACAACCTCTGAAACCTCAACTTAGCATTAACTCCATCTTAAAAAATATCACTTGTGAACGTGATATGGCTACAAGACACGAGCATAGTTCATTACTCACCCACTTTCTATTACTGTCATGTAGACCTGCTTCTTACCTGCCCGGGTGGCTTCTGTTAAAATTTCACTCTCCATTCATGGATGTTTTAGTTCTGAGTTTTAATTTAGTTTCATGTTGTAAGGTACATAAAATATGCTTTCCCCTACAATATTATTTCTTTCAAAAGATGACAGAGGAACTCAGCAGAGTTTGAGAGAGAATCCTAACTAACTTTTGGTAACTTTGAACTCTGAATTTATAAGTACATGTAAATCTATTACTGAGAAGCCAACAGAGGCAGCCTGTTGGTACATTCGCAACACTGAGAAGATTTTTTGAGGGTGTAGTACAGAAAAATCATAAATATAGAATGAACCATAGAGTTCATTCTCTAAATGAGGATGACCTTAAAGACCATCTAGTTCCAACCCCCCTGCCATGGGCAGGGACACCTTCCACTAGACCAGGTTGCTCAAAGCCTCATCCAGCCTGGCCTTGAACACTTCCAGGGATGGGGCATCCACAGCTTCTCTGGGCAACCTGTTCCAGTGCTTCACCACCCGCTCTGGGAAGAATTTCTTCCTGATATCCTAAGTTTTCTTAGGATACGTGCTTAACTTCATATGCTGTTTGTCTCTTTATACCATTTTTATTAACACACAAATGCAAACATCTTTATTTTTGTACCATAGTTTTACTTGTGGTGGAGGAAAAGTCCCTCTGTTGCCTTCTGTTTAAGCCACCACAGATGTGGAAGAACTGCAAAGCTCTCAGCTCTGTAATAATGTTCCTTTTCAGACTGCTTTTTTTTCCGTGTCAAAACTTACTAAGCTACAGTGAAGAGGAGGTTTTATTTTTCTTTGCTACTGCTTTCTAGATGGCTGCTAAACCCCAGGCAGCTACTACATATACATGAATCTAAAGATTTGGCAAGTGAGAAGTACTGGTAGAATTAATTTCTGCAGAATTTGTGTTTTAACTGTAAACATGGTCTCTAGCTGCATGTCACTAAACCCTGGGCTGATGCTGCAGCTGCTGAGCTGTAAGAGGGCAGCTCCTGCAGATGAAGCTCCATCCGCATTCAGGTCAACCACAACATGAATGTCTGCACTGCTTTTCCTCTTCCTGCAAAGCTGAATTCCTTTGCCTTTTAAAAATTCCCACTGCTGTCCCTATTAGGAGGAAGAGACACTAATGATGTGCATGAAGAGACAGAAAATTAAATGGCAGGAGGAATGGAAAAAAGAATTTTTTTTGTTTGCACTCTTAGAATCATGGAATGCTTTAGGTTGGAAGGGCCCTTAAAAATCATCTAGATCCAACCCCCTCGTCACTGGTCTCCATTCAGGTATTGAGCTGTTGACCGCAACTTCCTGAGTGCGACTATCCTGCCAATTCCTTATCCACCGAGCGGTCCATCCGTCAAGTCCATGCCCCTCCAGTTTAGCGACAAGGATGTCAGGTGAGACAGTGTCGAAGGCTTTGCACAAGTCCAGGTAGATGATATCAGTTGCCCGTCCTCTATCCACCAGGGTCGTGACCCCATCGTAGAAGGCCACCAAGTTAGTCAGGCACGATCTGCCCTTGGTGAAGCCATGCTGGCTGTCCCCAATCACCTCCGCATTCTCCATGTGCCTCAGCATGGCTTCTAGGAGGATCTGCTCCATGACCTTGCCAGGCACAGAGGGGAGACTGACTGGCCTGTAGTTTCCCGGGTCCTCTTTTTTCCCCTTTTTAAAGATGGGGGTTATGTTTCCCCTTTTCCACTCAGTGGGAACTTCACCAGCCCGCCATGACTTCTCAAAGATATATTCACCCTTATCTAGAGTTTGTGCACCTGCAGTTCCACCTCTCATTGGAAAGAACACTACATTTCTGCTGCTGCAATCTCAGCCACATTGCTATTACTGAAGAGTTGTTAATTCTTCATTTTCACTAACAGTAATGAATGTTAGAAATTAAATTAAGAATCTTGAGAAAATGCTACAATTCTGTTTCATTAACTAGCTGTGATTTGTTTTTGTTTGGCCTCTTCTGCATTTGGTATAAAACTCTAAAATCTTTGTTTCAAGGACAAAGAACAGGAGATATTGTGGGAGTGGGGTATTGGCTACATCAAGCTTCTTTCTTTTTGACGGAATTTAAATGCTAATTTTTTTTAAGGGTAAGAAAAATGAACAAAAGTCTGAGTCATTTTGCTTTTTCAAAGCAGTGGAATTAGCAGGAGATGGGAGGTTCCTGACATGCCAGTGTGCTTATTCACTTTTCTGATCATAAACATGATGATGCATAAGCCTCAAGTCTATATTTTTGAGATGAAGATGACAGCATTGATAGCTTTTATGACCATTGCTGGAGAGAGACGGCACTGTCCAAGATCACAACCCTGCCTGGAAAGAGAAAGATGAAAAGCAGTGGTTTTACAGATGCCCTTACTCGCACATGACCTTCATTCAAGAAAATAAATGGATATGAACCAAATAGAGAGGCTGATGCTAAAGAGTAAGTGCCAGAGCCCCAGCAAGGATCCATCATTTGAGGGTGGGTATTGTGACAGGCTGGTGGCTTCGCTGGATAGGTGTGTGAGACTTGTTTCCTAGTATTGGATTGAAAAACTATGTCAGTCATTATAGCACTTGATTGCCATGTAGATGATTAAAAGTCACAAAGATGGTGAAAGGACTGGATCATGTGATGTATGAGAAGAGACTAATGGAGCCGTGATTGCTTAACATGGAGAAAGTTCAGGGTGCTCTTACCAACATGTATAAATAACTGATGGTGGGAGTAAAGGAGGTGGAGTGAGATTCTTCTCAGTGGTGTCCAGTGACAGGACAGGATGTAATGGGCACAAATTGAAGTAATGGGAACTTCCATTAAATATGGGAAAAATGCGTTTTTGCAGTGAGGGTGATCAAACACCAGCACAGGTTGCCCAGAGAGTTTGTGGAGTCTCCATCCTTGGAGATACTGAAGACCCAACTCATGTCCTAAGCAAGTTGCTTTAGCTGACCCTGCTTCAGCAGGCCTAGATCATCTCCAGACGTCCTCAGTAATTCTGTCATCTCCTGTGCTTTGTAATTGCAAACAGCAGAGTGAGGTACTGATTCCATATGCTCTTCAAGGTGTCTTTGTTTCAAGAAGCTGCAGTTCATAGGGTGCAAGAGGCCATACAACCTCTGTAGTTTTAAGGCAGTTAAGGCACTGCCCTTCACCTCCTGGCAGTGGAGACAGCATCTCTCACAGCCCCCACTGACCCCCACCAGAAGCAGTCGTGGTGCCAGCAGGCCTGTCTGTCTACATTTAAGAGCCTCATTCGCAATGGCTCTCCATGGGAGACCTTGGCCCTACCCACATGCAAACATGCCAGTCCCTCCACTTCCAGCGGGGGCCAGGCCATGCTTCTCAGCTCTCCCCACCCTCCAAAATTCCTGTGTGTGCTCCTGCGATGCAAGCGACAAACAGACAGGCTGGAGAGTTGGGCAGAGAGCAACCTAATGAGGTTCAACAAGGGCAAGTGTAGGGTCCTGCACCTGAGGAGGAATAACCCCAGGCACCAATACAGGCGGGGGGTTGACCTGCTGGAAAGCAGCTTTGCAGAGGACCTGGGAATGCTGGTTGACAGCAAGTTGGAGCGAGTCCAGAGGAGGCCACGAAGATGCTCAGAGGGCTGGAGCACCTCTGCTATGGGGACAGGCTGAGAGAGTTGGGCTTGTTCAGCCTGGAGAAGAGAAGGCGCCGGGGAGACCTTATAGCACCTTCCAGTACCTGAAGGGGCCTACAAGGAAGCTGGGGGGGACTTTTTACCAGGGCCTGTAGTGACAGGACAAGGGGTAACGGGTTTAAATTGAAAGTGGGGAGGTTTAGTTTAGATATCAGGAAGAAGTTCTTCCTGGAGAGGGTGGTGAGGCACTGGAACAGGTTGCCCAGAGAAGCTGTGGATGCCCCATCCCTGGAAGTGTTCAAGGCCAGGCTGGATGTGGCTTTGAGCAACCTGGTCTAGTGGAAGGTGTCCCTGCCCATGGCAGGGGGTTGGAACTAGATGATCTTTAAGGTCCCTTCTAACCCAAACCATTCTGTGATTCTAAAAGTTAACCATGAGCCACCAATGTACACTTGTGGGCAGGAAAGCCAATGGCATCCTGGGGTGCATTAAGAAGAGTGTGGCCAGCAAGTCGAGAGGGGTCATCTTCCCTCTGTACTGTGCCCTGGTGAGGTGCATCTGGAGTGCTGTGTCCAGTTCTGGGGTCTCCCGTTCAAGAGAGAGAGGGAACTACTGGAGCAAGTCCAGGGGAGGGCTACAAAGATGATTAGAGGACTGGAACATCACCCTTATGAGGAAAGGTTGAGAAACCAGAGCCTGTTTAGCCTGGAGAAGACTGAGAAGGGATCTCATAAAAGCTTATAAGTAACTGGAAGGCAGGTGTCAAGAGGATGGGGCCAGACTCTCTTCAGTGGTGCCCAGCAACGGGACAAGGGGCAACGGGCACAAGCTGGAGCACAGAAGTTCCATCTGTGCTTGAGGAAAAACTTCTTTACTCCAAGGTTGGCAGAGCACTGGAACCGGCTGCCCAGCGAGGCCGTGGAGTCTCCTGCTCTGGTGATATTAAAACCCCGCCGGATGCCTTCCTGTGCAATCTCTCTAGGGGAACCTGCCTTGGCAGTGGGGTTGG